>NC_056713.1:7850232-7895232 GCF_018831695.1 Puntigrus tetrazona
CAGGTCTGTTTGGTCTGAAGGTCGTGACGTTGTGGAGCGCCGCGTGTGTTTGGTGATGCTTGTTTTCAGACATGTGCCCTGATAGTGACCCAGGTGTTATCTGACATATCTTTGACGCGCCTATTATGTAAATAAGGATATGGATTCTGACTGTTTTGTTGTTTGATGAAGTCTTGGAGTCTAAGTGTCTTATATGTGGCCAGTAGAGGGATCTGTTGTTCAGGTGTTAGTCTTTATGAAGGCTTAACACACACACACACACACACACACACTTGCGTCTCCATAGGCGTAATGTTTTTATACTGTACAGACACCTAAATTACCTACAATTTTTGAAGTTTACATTTAGTATGTTTTTACGCCTTTAGGTTTACGTTCTGTCTGAATTGTCATACTCTCTGAGCAGGTGTTTCTTGTGGTTCGTTAAACAAGCCTGTTCTCTGTAGTACGAATATAATCTGAATATCCGTGATGTTGCGACTGTCATGTGATCCGCCACCATCTGTTCAACTAACAGATCGTCTCCTTGGCCTCCAGGGATAGTATAGTGTCCATCGGATGCCGCTAACCTGATTTTGCCAAGTGCAACGTGTCTCTGACCCTGGAACAACATTGTGATTAACCAATCAGATTTGAAGAAACAGATACAGTTTTAGTGAGGTTCAGGTTTACAATGAGTGTTAGGTGCTTGTACTTCAGTGTCAGTCATCTATTATTTCCTCTTAAAGTATGGTTAGGTTTAGTATGCACGTTCAGAGATTGTATGCACATGCTAGTCTTAAAGAAACAGGACAAACTGGCGATTTTAATGCTAATGGCCACAGCCATGTGACCCTGCAGCCCACGGAAGCTAAACAGGGTTGAGCTGGTCAGTACCTGGAAGCTACACTGCTGTACTGTCAAAGAGCACCGTTCAGTCGAGGTCCTGGTCCTCGTCCCTCGTCCCTCGTGGTCTCCAAACAATCACCTCTTTCTTTCGCCTGTAGCTGGTGTGTGATGAGAGTGTCTGCCGTCACATCATCCAGGAGATCTCCTCACATTATTGTAAAGCATGTTGGGCGTACGGCAATACACAGGAAAACGCTATAAAAATGCCTCATTCATTCAAAGAGCAGAGAGAGAGGGTGGAAAATGGAGTCCTTTGACTAACATTATTGGACAAAATATTATTTCCGATTGTAACTTGAAGGTTTCCTGTGAGTCTCGGTCATGTGATACAGATGTGAGCGTAATATGGGCTGATGTGAAGTAATGATTCCACTAGAGGTCAGTGCAGGGCTGTAACTGTGATGTCCATGAACGTACCACATGCATTTCTAAATACAGCTAATTTTTGGTTTATTTTTAATGCGTTTTTGAACATGGTTTAATGTCTGTTTGAGGGTCTCTGTTGGTAGAGCACAGTGAATCTTCTACACGGTCGAGGGTGTGCTGTAAACACTGCCTTGTTATATCACTTTATATCACAAAGAAAATGACTGTGTCTCTCAAAGTCTATTTCTCATTTGGTGTAATTGTATTCTGTTGTCCTGGTGTTAATTAAAGCGCCAGATGAGAACAGATGAAGGTTCCTCTGTCTCTCTCAGTCTTTTAATTTCATGACACTCAACATTAAATATTAAGCGGCTGTAGACTGCATCAGAACAAGGCCTGGTGTGTGTCTGTAGTGTGCATCGATCTGATCTCGCTCTCACCGGTCACCGGCGTGTGGCCGATATTAAAGGTTGATTGATATGATTATGATCGGGGCTCTATTCATTAGAGCCGTGAGCGTGATTGTCTGTTCAGGGCCTCTGGGAATGAAACAAGCATTACTGATTCATCACACGTCCTGCGCCGCGGAGGAAGACGAGGAGAGACGGATGTCCTCAGGACGGAAAGATACGCCGTGCATGACTGATCCGAGACCGTGATCATTAATTATCAGAAAGCGCTTAAGATGCAGCTGACGTAATGACATCATTGCAGCCCAAATAAGTCAGCGTGAACACATGGGTGCGGTCCCAGTCACTCCAGGTATGGATTTTATGGAATGAATGGATGGATTTTATTGAAGCGAACATGAATGTGAAGTTATTTATTCACCCTCGTGTTGGTCCAGACCTGTTTGACTTCATTCTGTTTTCATCACTGCTGATCATTCACGTTCTACAGCGTTTTGATCGTGTTGAATTTTGAAGGCTGCAAATAGCATTCATACTGCTTTAAAATGCGCATGCTAATTTAACCCTAGATGTTAGGTGTCACAGGTAAAGGTTTTATCCACTGCATTCGAGCGTCTCCGCTTGCCCGCTCTGTGAAAAGAAATGAATAAAAACTTTACAGAACGCAAGTGATCACAATTGCCATCGATGAAAATGTAATAGGTAGGGGGCGCTCTTAAACCATCCCTTCTCTCCAGTTTCGTTAAGATATATAGAAGTTTTCACAATGATGAATATTATAACTGAATAATAATCATTTTATTCCAGGCTAGCTGCAATCATTCACAGCTGGGTTGAGAGTACAAATGCCCCTTTCAGAAGAAAAGCACTTTAAAAGCATTAGGGAAAAAGATGATATAAAAGTCAAACATGCCCTTGCACTTAGATTTTAAAACACCAATACATAGCATATGTGCTTGGGAATCACACGCCACACCTAAAGGTTAGAAACAAGATGTTTTTCCCACACTTACTAAAAATGCAAATCACATTAAACCAAAAAAGAGGGATGCAGCTGTTTCCATAGTTCTTCTTGGCGTCTGTTTCCATGGTGACGCTTCTTTTAAGAATGTCTTTGTGTTCCCCATGAACTCTGAGTTTCAATCAAATGAGTTTTAATCAGCTGAGATTCAATCAAGAGTTCAGGGATTTATGTGATGCCTATCAGCTTATCCAGCTGCAGTTATGGATATAAATGACATTGACACAGTTATGCTGAACGTCTACAAGTCAACTAAAGAGAGACATGGCAAGAAATAATATCACCAGTTTTATTTAGCAGGCATTAACTTGAAAGAATGTTTTGTTGTTGTCAACAATGAGCTACAGGCCACATGTAGGTTCTTGTCAGATCAAATCCTAAACCATCAACACCAGTGAAGACAAAATCAACAGAGAAATCCACAGACAGGCAGAGGTCAATCAAAGAGGACAAACAGAGGAGGGAAAGGGATGCAACCAGAGTCCTGGCAGTCCTTGTGAAACTAATCCATTGGTCAACAATATTTTTCCAGAAGCATTGGTCTTGACAGGAATTTTCTCTCTGTGGTTTGATTTTATACATGCCCAGTTTTTGTCCGGTGGTTAGTAAATAGGCAGGTGTATTCAAACAAGTATCCTTTCAAGGATACTGATCAGGGCATTAATGACCATAGTCTCCACATACCTTCTGGCACTGGTAGAGACAGAGATCAAGTACCCTAGATGCTGAAAAACACAATCTGAATTGACGCAGTTTCTTTACCCTAAGCAAACTATCGAACAGCAGCTAATATTGTTATGGCCACAAGGCAGCCTTAAAATTTGTGGAATAAATTCTGTTGAAAGAACAGTTTATGTTTTGGAGGTCAATTTTTAGCGCAAATGAATGTGTGATCAATTAGCAGTTATTTAGATCTGGCACGTTATGTGATTAGATTGACCCATAACAAAAAAGCCATTAACTCAAGGATCTTTCAACGGTTTTAGATCAGCTTTGTTTCCGTCAGTACAACATCAACTGCTGATGTTTCCACCACCTGGAGAGCCAGTTCAGTTGGCCTCTTCTGCATTAAAATGGTCAAAGGAACAGTATTGCCTGGTACAGTAGATGTTGTTTAGTTCCTTGGGATTATAAGGGAGCACAGGATTAAGTGAAACCCATCAGTGTTCAGCTGCTCCCAACTTTGCAGAACTCCAAACCTCATTCTCCTTCGCTGGTCTCAAACCCAAGACTTTCAACCTACAGGCCTGACTCTTAATCACCAGACTGATCTTGCTTTTAGATTACTCCCTTCCAACTAGTACCCCATAAAAATCCCATAATTTAATTACCCAACCTTATTCTTATTCTCCTCTTTCTATATTCCCTCAAACTACTTTCCCTGGTCCACTTCTCAAAGTTCTGTTTAATGATTTCTGAGTGGAAAATCAGTCAGAGGAGCAATGAGAGGCTCTCAAGAGGTTAAGGGAAGACTATTCTATTTTAATTAAACCAGCAGATAAGGGGAACATAGTAATCATCATAGATAGAGAACAGTGTGTAAGAGGGAGCTCTACAGGCAGTTAGAAAGGCCCACTTAGGAGTCCATAGAGATTACCAAAGAAAGATTGAAAATACCAGAAGACCTGAGGAGTACAATGGACAATATGAGTCCCAGAGTAAACCTGGATGGGCTTTGGAGATACCAGGATGATGTGTGTCTGGAGTTTTAGAGTAGCAGGTAATAAACAGACATCATGGACTCGATCAAAGTACAATAAGATCAGGAGGCAGGGAGGTTAAATAGTCCGGGACTAATGGGAAACAGATCCGAGGGGGAAATGAGTTCAGACACGGCATTGTGGGAAATGTAGTTCATGAGAGAATGATACCAGAATTCTTGCTTTATCTTTGCATCCATTTCCATAGATTTGGCACTCACATTTGTTCAATATCTCTTTATGAGTTTCCAAAACCGTATTTGACTGGATTAACTCTAGAGTGTGTTTTTGGATCTGATAACTACAGTATAAGCGAGGTTTGGGTCAGTCAACTGAGAATTCAGGGTTTATATAACCGCCAGTTAACTCTGCTTTATGAAATACCAAACCAAGTTGACTTTATTTAGAGTTTTATACAATAGAGATTGCTTAAAAAGTGATCCACAGTTTTGAACAGTGAAGTCAAAGTGATGCCAAATTCATCAAATCTAGGACAAATCCAAATTCTGTCATTATTCATCTCCAGTCAGTTCACTGAGGATTAAGCTCAGTTCAACATCTCTCTAAAGTTTCATTTTAAAAACATGTTTAATTCTGTGATAAGTGGCTGCTGCAAAATTAGTCAATTATAAACTAATTTTATTTGGTTATATAAAGCAGCTCTATAGAAGACAATGTGACTAGGTATATATATATATATATATGTGTGTGTGTGTGTGTGTGTGTGTGTGTGTGTGTGTGTGAGAGAGAGATTACTTTGACGTCTGAGACACATGATCATTACTCATGTTGACTGACCTCAGCAGCGCTCTGAAAGCATCTGAATGTCTCTTCTGAGCATCTGCTGGCACACTTCTGTAGTGATGCTGTGTGTGTCTCACCAAAGATCATATTCCACCCCAATATGAAACAAAATGAAAAATGAAAGCATATTTTGCCTAATTAATCTGTTTTATAACCATTGAGATGTATTCAATGAATGTGTGAGAATACAGCGAGAGCAGGGCATTGAGTTCATTTCTAAATCTACTCGTGTTCTTCCTGCTGTCATTAAATTATTAACACAGCTCTGTGTGTGTGTGTGTGTGTGTGAGTGTGTGTGTTTAGCTCTGTTGTCAAGTCCAGAGGCTGGTTTTAACCAGTCTATTCCCAGGATCGTAGTGTTATGGCAGTAGTGTATACAAGCCTTTGGTGTCTCTGGTTGTCGCTGCCTCATGCACATATAGGAAACTACAGTACTACCGTCTTCACTATAATCTATAGGACCTCAGGGAAAACACACTGAGCTCAAGGGAGGCTGATGCGACACTGTGTCCATCTGAAAGCATATCTGCTGGGAGAAATAAACAATTTTGATGCTATTTCATCTCATATTTTAGTATACTTAATTAGTTTATACAGTTAAATATTTCCTCCTACATTTTTAAGGATACAGTGAATCCTCAAGGGAAGCGTACTTGTGTTAGGCTGAATGATTAAACACAATCAGAGAACGTTTGTACAGTTGACTATATATAAAATAAATAGGAATTTTTGTCATGACATTCTCTACATTACGGGAGAATGTTTGGTGTGAATTGAACAGTCCTGAAGTTTTCTGGGAGGAAGAAACTAAAAAGACTCTTGTAGCTCTTATGGTTGTGGTTATGACCTAAAATGCTAATTTTTGGAACCATCCCAGCAACTCCAAGATCTCCACGACTCACAGTCTCTAACGCCCAGACACATTTAGGGCAGGAAAAGAATAACTGGCAAAACAGTAGAAACACCTTTGATGCTTTGACCCCTAAAAGGTTTATGTGAGGATTAGCTTTAGAGTCAGAGTATAGAAAACATTATTAATGCAATATTATAAAACATAGAAGCCAAAGGAAGGACCTCACTGTGATAGAAAAACAAATACGTGTCTGTGTGTGTGTGTGTGTGTGTGTGTGTGTGTGTGTGTGTGTGTGTGAGCTGATGAATTTTACATACAGAGCCTTTGGCCTGTAACTCCAAGTTGGTGAAGTGGAGTTTCCTTCATGCTGTGTTGCTCTAATACTCAAGAAGTTTCCAAATCCTGAAGAAAATGAACCCAGCCGATCAGACTGAGCAGATCAGAGAAACTCTCTTATTCACTGGGAGTCTTGTGATGAAAATAAAGCAAAGATTAAAATAAGATTCTGGTAACAAGATCTACACTTACGTCATGTAATGCCCTGTGTTTACTCACATTTCTTATAGTAAGTTTGACCAGAATTGATCTACTCATTTACACTTACATACAGGTGCACCTCAATAAATTAGAATGTCATGGAAAAGTACACAGACTGAAGTAGTTAAGGGTTACGTGATGTTTTAGGCCCACATTTAACAAAAAAACACCAATTCACGATCTCCAAAAATTTGAATACTTCATAAGACCAATAAAAAGAAGTCAATTTAGTGAATTGTTGTCCCTCTGGGAAGTATGTTTATTCACTGTACATGTACTCAACACCTGGTAGGGGCTCCTTTGCTTTAATTACTTCCTTAATTCAGCGTGTCATGGAGGTGATGAGTTTGTGGCTCTGCTGAGGTGGTTTAAAACTCAGTGTTTCTTTGACAGTGGCCTTTTTTGGTCTCTTGGGGTTCAGGTCAGGTCAACTTTTGGTGCTTTTGGCAGCGTGGGCAGGTGCCAAATCCTTCTGGAAACTGGAAACTTCAAAAAGCTTGTCAGCAGAAAGAAGCAGTGCTTAAAAATGTCTTGGTAAACGGATGCTGTCAAGTTTGTTTTCAATAAAAAACACAGTGACTCAACACCAGCAGATGACATTGCACCCCAAATCATCACAGACCGTGGAAACTTAACACTGGACTTCAAGCAACTCTAAGACCTTGGTTTCCAAATGAAATACAAAACATGCTCTCATCTGAAAAGAGGGCTTTGGACCACTGGGCATCAGTCCAGTTCTTCTCCTTAGCTCAGGTAATACACCTCTGACCTTGTCTGTGCTTCAGGAGTGGAGGAATACGATGACTGTAGCCAAATTCCTAGAGGCTCTTGATGCCTGGACTGCATCTTTTTCTCCCACAGTTTTTCCTTCCTCCTGTTAACATGCTTGGATACAGCACTCTGAACAGACAGCTTCTTTGGCAATGAATGTTTGTGTCTTACCCTCCTTGTGAAGGGTGTCAATGATTGTCTTCTGGACTACAGTCAGATCAGCAGTCTTCTGTGAAGGCTCAGGAAACCTTTGCAGGTGTTTTGAGTTGATTAGCAGATTGTAATGTCACCATATTCAAATTTTTGTGAGATTGTGAATTGGTGGGTTTTTGTTAAATGTGAGCCTAAATCATTACAGTTAAAAGAACAAGAGACTTGAGTCTGTCTGCACTGAATTTATTTAATTTGCAAGTTTCGCAATTTGAGTTGAATTGCTGAAATAAATGAACTTTTCCATGACATTCTGTTTGATTACAGTGATTACAGTACAGAGCAATTCACCACATAGCCCACAATATTCATAGTTTGCAGTGGTGGTGGAAAATCACGTTGAAGAACAGCAGACTACTGAGTCCACTCATCACAGTGTTCACATGTGTGGATTGTAGGGTTAGAAAGTGATGTATAGGTCAACGGATGATGCCGTTCAGAATGAGATTGTATCATTTCTGAAGTTTTTTTCATGTAATTAGAAATTACTAGAGCTTCCTCTGGCAGATGAACTTTATTATCCACAGTAAATGAGTGTTTGACTTTGAAGATGATGCTGAAGCACGAGTTCGTGATATTGAATACACACAGTGTGAATTACTGCCATGAAGGAATAGCCTTGTTATTCAAGAAAGTGTGTGTATGTGACTACAGTAGCGTGTCCGCGAGCGTGTTTCCCACATGACAGTGCTAGGACAAGCAGAACGCAGTGCACTCTGCTGAACGTGATTACACAGAACCAGCCGAGATCAGTAAGAGTTACGCATCAGTGACCGTATCTGTGTAACTGCTGTAGTCTGAGCCGTGGGATTTTTAATAGAGAAATAACTGCTGGCCCCCCCGGTGAGATGGAAAATAATAAAAGTCTATTTCAATGTGCAAACACTCTTTATTTTCTGATGATTGTGCTCGAAGGACTTTAGAAATTAATATCAAAGACGCATTATTAGTAATAGTAACGTTTATAGAGCACTTTGCATACTAATTACAGTCCCAGTGCCACATAGTATCACACAACCAACAGTGACTGATGGCCGAAAAAGAGCATCTAATACACCACAGGATGACGTGATGTTAATAATTTGGCTTCACAAATCTAGAAAAGTCGTGTGCCGTGCTTCTCGCAGAATGAGCCTTGAACCCTATGGGACAAATTAACCTACATGCAAGGCCTGAGCTACCTAGTGACATATTTTCTGAGACCCTTCATGCTCTCTCTCAAACAGATGAATAACTCATGTGGGGCATTTGAGCGTTCCATTCACATAGATGCCTGACGACCAAATACAACAACGGCTCATCCTAGAATGAGAGAAGCCTTGCAGAATCTTCACCTTTGGGATTTTGTGAGCAACAGTCTCCATTTTCCAGATTAATAAAAAGGGATGCACTGGCAACACAGAGATTTCCAGGTCTTAATGAGCACCAGGAATACGTGGTGTTCATCCAAAATAGATTGCACTGGCACCTCAGAGTTTGAGCTTTCTAACAAACCGGTCTCTGCTGTAGAATCGCTTTTCTCTGATTTAAGGGTCATGTAAGTTGATAAGTTTTAAGTTGGGCCTTCAGAGTTTTGTGCCTTATGCAACTCCAGTCTCAGTATTTCCAGGTAACAGAAGATCAGAACTGTCCTGTAGATAGAGTCTATCATGTCTACCATGCATCACGATGTGCACATGGACAACTCTGCATCCATGCAGTAATAGACCAAAATCGATTATAGACTCACATACATGTATCATGTTAGCTTAAAATGATGAAGGAAGGCAAAACACCGAAATGAGACGGGATAACTTGACTAAGGCCCGATCTCATCGCACAGCGTCTGAAATGTTACTTTTTGAAATGCCTGATCAAAGTATTTCTGTGTAATTGTTGTTCCCGTGCTGTTTGGTTGGTTGCCGTTTCTGCTGCGTTGAGATTAAAGGTGAATTTTACCCACTGAGGGTTAAAAATCTCTCACATAACAGTATGTTGTGATAGTGACTGCCTCTGTAGTTTTGGTGTGAACAGACAAATTGGTTGTTTTATCCAAATTCATGTTCCAGTTTCACTTTCTAGGTAAAATGAATAAATAATAAAAACAAGAGCGACACCGGGAAAGACAGAGGGAACAGCCCTGGCTGTCAACTGTGTGTGTGTGTGTGTGTGTGTGTGTGTGTGTGTGTTGTGTGTGTGTGTGTCATGTGTGTGTGTGTGTGTGTCGTGTTGGAGTACAGAATATCCCACATCCGCATCTGGATGGAAAACAGAATTAGGCCAAGTATGGCATGCTGTCACACTCTGAATCAGAATGAACACAGGCCAAGCAGAACGCTGTCGGCAAATGTCCCACTAAATGACAAGAATGTGATTAGTAAGAACCCAATCAAAGAATGGCACAGTAATGAATGGCATGGACCGGTGCGGAGACGAGCGCTTTAATGAGCTGACTGCCACTGATTCACAAACCTGAAGCCCTCAACAACACATGACGTCAAGAACTCCGTCAAAAACCTTCCCAAACAATCATTTCAACAAGTATTTTACATACAGTTGGTAAACACTGTAAACTGTAAACACATTTATGAACAGAACCTGTAAAGTCTACAGTATAATACTGTAATTTACCAACAAGAAATTCAACAACGCACGCTGCTTTGAACCTTTAACATACTGGCAGCCACCATAATGAAAGAGAGAAAAACACATTTTTATTTGCCATAATAAAAGGGTAAAAGAGAAAGCCACATGAAGAATCAAAGCTCATCACGAGCAGCTTCTCCACAAGCAGAAGTCTATACAGATATATAAGAGCAAACACAAAACACCATCATAACACACATGACACTTAAATAATGCGATAAACATCCATCAAACAACAGAAAACATGATTGTTTAAGCAAAATACTTTCAAATGAGTGTCATGCATGAAATCTGACTGTAAATACATTTGTAAAACTGTACAATTGACATTGTTTTAATGTAAAATTACGTAAATATCTGGTTAGATGTTTTCTACTGTAACTTACTGTTAACATGTTTTTACACTTACTTTTTACAGTGTGTTTTATTGTGTTAATAAGTTGTTGTTAAAGTTGTGTTTCAACCTGCTAAGAGAAAACGTAGATTGATTAGAACGCATGCCGAAAAAACATGATTTGAATAGTTAAAAACAGAGTTTTTGCGAAAGATATTGCAGTGAAAGACTGTATATGAGTTGGACAGTTTATAAGAGCATGTTTCGTTTCGATTCAGATTGTTTAGCTGTGATCAAACAGAATAAACAGCACTTCTTCTCTTTGAGAAAAGCAGTTCTACAAACAAATGGCCTGCTGTCACACTATTGAGCGGTCTAGGTAGGTCATTAATGCAGATAAATTGATATCAAGGCTAGGCGTGAGTCAGCAGGAGGTCTTTGCTTCAGTCCACGTACAGTGAGCACGGAGAAGCCCAGGTCACACTGTCCGGTGCTTATCTCATTCATAACATGTTCGGACAGACAGAAGCTGTCACAGAGTCTCCTGCACGGTTTGAGTCGACTGACAGGACGTGATCCGAACGAGACACCTGTGAAAGCCACGGCTCATCGTGTCTGATTTCAGCGTGAAGGGTGACGTGTTTCTTCCGTGCCTGTCAGAGGAAACGTATCACACATCGTCAAGTTGTCTGAACGAATCGTGTGTGATAGGGAGGGCAAGCGTGTGTCTGTCCTGCTTCACGCCAGAAGAACAACCATCAGATCCAAGCCGTGCGAATCAACGTCTTTCTCTTAGAAAGCTGATGGCCCTAATTACTGACATTCCTCGAAAGAGCAAACGACTCCATGTGAATCTAGAGCAAGGATATATGCAAAGTCACAGATTTCCGCCGAGCGCTGTAGTTTCTCTCAGCGGCCCCGTGGTTTTGGGGAACCACATACATTACGGTCCGGAGAGACCGGTGTTGCTGAGTCTTGCAAAAAGAGACAAAACAAGGCCAACGCGGGCCTCGTAAAAAAGCTTGAATATCTGGCGTCGACAAAAAGTGACACATCTCGTGTTGATGTCATCGGAGCAATAGACTTCAGAGCTAATGGAAACACATCAGTAACATCTGTTTAGTGGGTCAGGAGCCAAAATTAAAGCTGTGAGAAAACCCTGCGCTCTCCGTCTTACAGAAAGAGAAATCAGCCTGTGACAGAACGAGGCTGAAACTATTCTGGTTTAGGCCTTACAGCATACTGTAAGACGTGTTGTCCAACAAAACCAATGAAACATCTGCCATTCTGAATCCGTTCTGACAGCACAGTCTTCCACAGCATCCCTCTCTCTCTTAACTGATGCAAATGTAGAAAAAACACGTGCCGTTTTAAATAAACACATAGAATGCAGCGCATCAATATAATATAAAGCCTATCTGTGATGATTTTCGGGGAAGTACTATGTAAAAAAAAAATAAACGTATACGCTGGTATAAATCACGCTTTCGGAAAGCCAGAGAAGAAGTGTCAGGTTGTCAGAGTGTATGTGCAGCCTCCACGCTTTCCTTTGAACGCCGACTCCAGAACGATAGTGTTTGAAGAGTTGAAGTTCAGTTCATGAACTCTGACGACTCACAGGAGGAAAAGTGTCTCAGAGAATCAGTTCAGACAAGCCACAGAGACTTTTCAGATTTTCAGAGACCTTCGCTTTCCACCGCGCTCACAGAGAGGTTTCTAGAATAAAGACTAATGAGGATTCGTTGCGTTACGAGTACGCTCACAAACCTCTCAGATATAAAACACACCGGGGATCTGCTCACTGAGGAAGACCATGTTTGACCTTTAAGGTAGGAGTGAGAATCGTTTAGATTCGATTACAATTATCATGCCAAAGATTTGATTCAGTATATTTATTCAATGACTGCTTCTTTGGCACCGGGTGACAGATGTAATAATATATAATACTGAAACACTGTTAATTCATTTCACTTCTCAGAGTAGACTGTTAGAGTAGGTTCAGGTTAGTAGAATAAGTTTCTGATAGTATGTAGCATACTCTAATGACTGCTAGTTGACAAGTATGTACTCACTGTTACTACATGTACTTACTGTACGGTTAGGGTTTGACTTAACACTACTTGCATGTCAGTATGTGTAATATATTCCCATTATAACAGTATGATAGTAATAGTATAATAGTAATAGTAATTGCTACCCAAATATCATATATGAACGCGTTTTTTAGAACAGCTGGAGGCATATATGTGATATCTGTGAGGCGTTCCCATCAAACATCAGGTTCAGCCGCTGGGAGTGTTTGGGGCTCTGAGGGGGATTGAATCTCACACTATAGGGGTCTATTACAGTCAGATCCCATAATGCAGCGCTTCAGCAGCATGTCAGCTCTTCATCTCTAGAGAGACAGAGCACTAGCCGTCTGCTGTCTTTCTCCATCAGTCTATCTCCCGTCTCTCTCTCCATCTCCGCCAGCCATCTGTCAGTTTTGTGTCATTCACTATTTTTCCTCAGCTCTCCCTCGCTCCCACATCCACTCGGCTTTATTATTCTCCCTTGGCTCTTTTCTTTCTCTGCTCTTTTCTGCCTTGGTCTTCCTCTAAGTGGAGGAATGGACTCATTAATAGTTGAAGAGCGAGGTAATACCTCGGCTCGCTTTATTCTGGGAAACTCTGCTCTCCGGCGTTCTCCGGTCCATTTGAAGATGGAGCGTAAACGCGCCCGTCTCCCATCTGTAACGGCTGAGCGCAATAAAACGCCTCTTAATTGCAGCACAACAAAATGTCAGCTCCTGTCGGACGAGAGGGTGACTTTGAAGCAGGGTCTCATCTCCAAACACAGCACATCATACACATCCAAAGGTCTCCGTAATGTATATTGTAATGATATATTTTTCTAAATGCTTGCAAATAAATTGAAAAGAAGCTAAATCACAAACTGTAATATATATGGACCACAAAACCAGTCATAAGTATCTTGACTGAGCTTTCTATAGGATCGGACAATATTTGAAAATCTGAGATCGCAAATAAATAATCAACTTTAAAGATTTCCAAATGAAGTTCTTAGCAATGCATATTACTGATCAGAAATTAAGTTCTATTATATTTACAGTAGGACATTTATAACATAATCTCTACCTAATATCCTAATTATCTTCAGCATAAAAAGACCCATACGATGTTGCTGTCTGCTGCTTCAAATACACCTGTGAACACAGAGAACACCAGATATGTATTTATGGACTTCGTTTCATTCCAGAGTGGTCTTTAATGTGATTTCACAGCACTTCCGCTAGATAACCCTGCTCTCTGACTGGATTATGAGCCGAGATCTTCAGCTTGAAGCACTCCACCGCTCTGCACATTTTGTATATCTCTCTTTATTTAATGCACCTGAATCATCAGCTCATTAGGAGAGAGATCCATGAACTGAACTAAGTGTGTCAGATAAGAGAGACATACAAAATGTGCGGTGGGCCCCGAAGACTGGAGATGAGAAGCAGTGGCTTAAAGAGACATCGAAGTACGGCGGGGACGATGATTGGTCGCAGGCGGATCTGGATGACAGTTTACAGCGGACCGGAAGAAAAGCGAAGAGTTTAAGTGAATCAATGACTATCACCAGAGAGAAGTCAGATGTTTCAGTAGAAGATTATTATGCGGTCAGATATTATGCATAGATTAATCACTGACATTAGTATTTTCAACTTGATATAAATACATCATTTCATTGTCTGTGATTCTGAATACTGATGTTTTAGGCTAGAACATTTTAGTCACTAATCACTCCCTTATTAGCCTGGAGACAGATATTCATATGTTTGTTTCAGAACGTGGAGATATTTCTATAAAACTGCTCTGAACGAGTCAGCCTAACGTTTCTCATCTTGGCTCAAGGGAACGAAGCGGCTTTTGTCCAAGTGTTGATTAAACGTCAGTCTTGTAGTGTCAGGATTGTCAGTCAACACTGCTGAATCTCACTCCACCTTCACCCTCAGACACACAAACAGACTGAGCCTTCATGCATGTGTTTGTGATGTTCAGGAGATGACCCGCAGGTTATCAGACCGAATGCTCATCACTCAGGATGATCCAGGCCGAGAGCGGTGAATGAACATATACCAATCGTACGAAACAGAAGGTTTAGACAAAGAACAGAGGACTAGAGAAACGTGGGATGTTCATCTGTTGTTCTTGCCTCCAATTAAAGCCAAAAAGCAAACGTTCCTCCAGACAAGACGAGGCTATTCCATGATGGCTCCCTCTGGACCTGTTATCTAAGATAAACAGCAGAGCTGTAATGGAGGCACGGATCCGGATCTCAGGACTTCTTCCGTTACCATGGGGACACTGGCTCCATCCCTACTGCTATTTCAGGAGACAGCCGTCCGAGGCAGGACCGAAATTGGCCCAATTTATGCGTAGTGTGCTGCGGTGGGGAAATAAGGACAAACGCTGAGAGTGCAGTTGAGTGTCCCGGAGGAGACGTTTAACAAACACAACGCCGAACAGGACGCTGAAGTGTTGCGAAGCTAATAGACGGGGATGCTGGGTAATGAGGGAGCGCAGTGGCTCTTATACCGCTGTGATCCTCGTTTCTGTCGACGCCTGTCTGTAAGGAACGCCAGAAGTCTTTGTCAAGCCATCGCTCAGACTTCTGACTGCCACGGGACGCGCTGTCTTTCTTCACCTGCGCGCTCTGATCTTCTGCGGCGCAGTCATAACTCATGTGCAGGAAGACTTTGATCAGTCGCGTGTCTCGCAGCAACTTTCTCTGAACTGTGCGTGAACCGCTCTGTTTTTCCTCCACATCGTATGACGCTGAACTGCGTCTGACCTCTCCGAGCGAGAGTGTGTCGAGCTCAAGAAGTCCGCTGAAGTCATGATAGCCCTCATGTCTGCCGTTATTTAGACCGAGCAGATATTCACTATATATTTCGCCTGCTGTGTGCGTTTCAGATGCATGTTTTTAATAAGATATTTACACACAGTGCATTTGTATATTCGTTTGTTTATGTGTGCTAAATAATTTAAATCTGTGTATTAATACGCTAGTTTATAATTTGTTCTCTGGAAACATTGTAACGTATAGTTATGCCAGTAGAGCAACCAGAAATAACATAACATTAATCACAATTATTTTAAGTTGTTGTTTTTTAATACCAACTTTGTCATTGGACTTATCTGTTGCTAGTAGTGTGAGAAAGTTTTAAAGATAATGCAATTAATGTTCTATTCAGTTTCCCTAATCAGTTAAAACTGAAATATTGATCAGTGAAAAATTCTGATTCAACCATTTGACTTTATTTCATTCTTAATGCATTTTACTTTTTGCATGGAATATTGCATTGTTTAAAAATGAAATGGATTGATTATGAATCACGTAGAGAAGTGTTGTTTCTCTTGTGAGAAAACTGCATTAGGGACAGGTGGAAAGTTGAGACGTCTTAATTGATTTCCAGTAAAATCATGACCATACTAAATACGGCGCTCCTCTTTATTTCTTCTCCTTCTAAGTGTTTTTCAGTAGATCCATTATTAGACGTAAAGCCATCAGCAGAAGCATCTGTCATTGCTTTATATTGTAATGACAACAGCGATGGGTAAATTATAGGCGTAATCTTTTCATATCCAGCGCTCCTTTGTTTGAATCGCTCTCATCCTGCTTTTTTAAGTATCATTGATCTTGAGGGAATTTGCCGCCGGTAACAATCTGACACGTACGGCGATGCAGGAAAGATAATAAATGCAGTTATTACTTTTCATCTCTCTGCCTTTTTTCCCTGGAGGGAGGTCACGGGGAACCCACACGCTTCATACGAGATGATTTTCATGAGTTTTCTCGTACCCATTTAGAGGCCGTGTCGCACAAATTAGCACATTTTTGCTTACATTTATGTCTACGCTTATTGCTCCGACAGAAGATACTGTATTGATGATCCTGTTTCATATGAAACTGCTGTGAGCAACCAACACTTTTCCCCAAACCAATACTTTCAGCTGCATTTGAGAAATGGACCAGAATTCCCCGAACATATTGAATTTGACCTTTATGACCTCTACACGTCGTCCTCTAACCTGCTGCACAATGATATCTGCGCTGTTTGTGCTCACCTTGACTTAGAGAGATACGCCTAGTGTTTGCTTCATATTCTCAAGCCTTTTATGCAGTTATGCAGAATGACATGTAAACCAGCATTCCCTAGAGATCCATAGCATTTACTCTTGAAGGGCACCTTGACGGACTGTGCAGAGGAGATCCAGACGCACTAATGTTGCTTCAGTTTCACAGTTTAACCCCTTTTCACCCGCATTTAACCCTGCACACTGTGGTCATCAGATCACTAAACATATCTTAATATCAACAGGAGAAGTAGACCATTTGATTCAGTCAGCGTTTTAATCACATTATATATTTTTTGTAGTGCACCTAACTCATCAAATTAACTTAAGATGCACATTTACAGCACGGGATGTTAAGTTCTAGTTCCAGAACAGGACTATATATCAGACACCATATCAAAGCAAGCTTCTTGATTCCATCCATCCTTTCTCCAGACCGCTATGTAGGGTGGCAGGAGGCTGGAGACATCCACTTTCACACCTGTGGACAATTCAGTGCTTCCAATTTACCCGTGCTGCTCGTCTTTGGAAACCGAGCAACCTGGAGGAAAACCAATCCTGGCTCTTCCATGCTGTGAGACGACACCGAGCCACCCCTGAAATCTTTTTCGCGGTTTCTGGTCGTTATTATAGAATTACGCAACATCGCTCTGATGGCCACCCTTAACTAAAATGCTATGTAGAATGATATGAATGGGGCTTGTTGAACAGCTCAGTCAGATTGTCTGGATCCAGGGTCAGGCATGTCATCTTTGGTTGTTTTGGTAACACTAGGCTTAAGTCAGGAGGATGTCTGTTTGAGGAGATTAATATTAAGCAGACAGACTACTAATACTCTAATAATCATCTGACATGAAGGTGCAATGTTCATAATGTTCAAAAGGAAATGTCTAAATAAAGTGTTACCAATTGAGCAAATCGGCATGAGATTGCAATCCCATAAAAGCATAGACAGGAGCGGAACGTTCTGTGGAAGATCCATTGAGAACGAGCCAATTAAAGAACTCTTTTCCATAATGACCAGCACAATCTACAAAGAGCAGCGCAAATTAGTGTCGCAAACAAGCAGAGCCAATGATAATCAGGCGTGGATAATCTTCTAACAACACAGACACAACGTGGGTTAAGACATTAAGACATTAAACTGACCTCAGCGAACCTTAATGAATCCTCATGCCTGATTCGGTTAAATAGTGCCCTCCAGTAAATACTGCATCTGCAAATACATATGCAAAAAGTTCAGATGTGTCCATAACTTTTCATCACTGTTTCACTGCATGTCTTTAGTAAATCCTAACAGTAGTTTTAATGCTAAAAATGTCCAGGAAAAGTGTTGTCTGCTGTGAGAATAGCTCTATGGCATCCATTGTTTCTATTCAATATGGCGTTCGTGCTGAAGATTCACATTTGTGTGAAAGAACTTTGAGAACTGCACCGTATACAGCCTCAAATACCGCTGTGCATTAAAACTGATCACACACTGCGCTTAAGAAGCTAAATATACCGTTTTTAGATTTACTGTCAAATCTTTGCAGTTTCCCTTGATCAGTCATTCGTGAGTTACTAGCAGCACGTGTTAATATAGTCTCTTTAATTAAATTAAAAACTAAATCATTATCATTAGCTATTATTCATTTTCCCTTTCATTTTAACATTAATCAGTTATTTTGGTGTTGTCTCACTTTTTACAGTAAATTGTCAAAACACTTTACAGTAAGGTCTCATTTATTAACATTAGTTACTGTATTAATCGTTATGCACAAACAATGAACAATGCATTTATTACTATTGATCATGTATTAGTATTTATAGTATTTATTCATCTTCATCTTTGTTAATGTTAATAAAAATGCAGTTGTTCATTGTTAGTCGATGCTTTGGAGTTTAATAATACATTAGTTAATCTTGAAATTAACATGAACTAAGATTAACAGTATTGTTCAGTATTGTTAGCTAATGTTAACTAGTGAACGTAGTTGTAAGTGTTAACCAACAAGTGAAGTAGCAACCAAAGAGTTATCTGATGCCAATGTGCTTTAATAAGAGTTTTGCAACAGTCATGAATGTCTGGGACACCAAAAGTAAAAGACACCAATGCTGATTTTCTACAGAACAGATTAATAATTCATACTGTAGAGTGTAATATGCACTATTTGTCAAAAATGACATTTAGCTTGTAAAATGATGAAGTGTGAAGTGTAACAGAAATACAGCTCAGAATGATTTAAGAAAAGATATCTGCTACTGAATGAATGAAGGAATGAATGAATGATTAAATGAGGTGACTGCGTTTTACATCTACAGTCCTGTTTTTACATTTTGCAACTCCGAATTCTAAATTCTGAATTAATATCTCACAATTGTTATATAAAAAAAACTATCATGCTTTCAGTGATGCATTATACCAAGAACAAAACCAAAATGTAACAATTTATTAATTTATAATCCCGCAAATGTCCTAATTTAGTAAACAATGTTGTTTGTAGTGGATGACGTCAGGGCACCACTGTTAAAGACTGTACTTCCACGCTGGGTTCTCAATAAAACCCCTCTAATCCACGGATCTCGTTGACACCGTCGAGTCATGTATGTCTGCTAACTTTCTCTTCAGTTCAGTGGTTTCTAGCTAATTTCTTTTCCATTATGTGTGTGCTGTTACTCAGAGGTGTCTGTTGAGTGGTTTCCTACAGGAGGCCATTTCTCATCAAACGACCTTTCTCATGCGCACTTAGCGTTGAGCATCTTACTGTAACCGTGCAAGACGGGAACACAATAAGAGCGAGCAGATAACTGGAAGCTGCACTTGAAATGAAGGAGTCACACTCTCTCTCGGTCTTTATCTGGCATCAGAAGCTGCTGTAAAGTGTTCTGACCTGATTAAGGCCACGCTGCTGGAAATTGGATAAGGGAATTGCAGCTGCAGAACTCTATTGTGGGAAAAGTGTTATTTTTATCCCTCTTGACAGTCGTGGCACTAAACCTGGAGAAGAGGCGGTGAAGTGGGGGATTATGGGTAAGACGATAAGAGCTTGAGAAATTCTGTGGTCATGGATCTGTCATGGGCGTATAGATCGTCATTACACCCTAATCACATTAGACAGCTCAATTAAAGGCGGGCCGAGGTGTTGTTGTTCGTGGTTAATTGGGAACGTTGGTGAAAGCTGGAGATGAGAAGCTGGGCTTTCATTGAATGAAATCAATATTCAGCTTATAGCCAAGTACTGTAAGTGGCTTCATCTTCTTCTCTCTAATCACCTTTCAGAGGAATATCCTTGTAATCTTGGTTATTAGGCTCGTAATACAATGTTCTTGTGTGAGAGTGGATGTTCCTTTACAGAACGTCACATATTCGTGTTGTACTGTGTGGATTACCGTGGAAATTATTTTAAAGTCATAAAGAGAAGCAGTTTAAGTAAAAAATAAATGAACTGCGTTTTGGTGTTAATGGCACCATTTCTGTGAGTGGAGACTTCTTGAAATATCTGGTGGTGCCATCTTGGGAAGTGTGGCCATCCGTCTGGTTTTGAATAGGGTGGAAATGCCTGAAAAGAGATGGGGATGTTTGAAAGGCAAGAGAACATGGAAGGGATAAACATAATACAAACTTTAATTTTGGGAGACTCTTATCTGACTAGGTAAAAAGGATTAAGTTGGTCTCATCCACAGGAACCACAAGTACTGGAGATGGCAGAGCAGATATTCTTTAATGCTGGAATCTGCGTCCAGGTAATTAATTTTAACAACGAGCTACCAGTAAAAGAGAAAGCTATGTTAGGGAACTGATTGCGTTAGAAAACCAGGAAAGGCTATGGAGAACCTTCCTCAGAGTCAATTTCAGAGAGGGGAAGATCAAATACACTGGACAAAGGGGAGGCAATGTTAACACTGGTTTAAGCCTTTAAATTGCTAACCAAATAAGAAGTGGAAAAATCTATCAAAGCTATCAATAACTTGCTCATGAATTGTCAGCCCTTAATGATGTATTTTTTTTCATATTTTGAGTTTCATAGCATTTCATAGTTCAAAATTAAACAGTTTTGTATAACCCCCTCTTAAACCAGCTCTTATAGAGAAATACAGACTGTTTTTTCTTCTGTCTGTTATTGCAAAAACACTTGAACAAATCTCTGCTTTTCTCACACAGAAAAACCTCAACCGAGTTTCAACCGAGACTGCCTTGCTCTCAGTTGTTGAAGCCCTTAGACTGGAAAGAAAGGTTTCCAAATCTTCAGCACTTATATCTTGCTGGATCTGTCTGCTGTTTTTTAGACAGTAAAGCACCAGATCCTCCTGTCAACCCTATTGGCAAAGAGCATCTCAGGAACCAGATTCCAGTGTTTTTGGTCTCAAGGTATCTTGGAGAAGTGAGATGTCCAAGTCACAACATCTAGCTACTTGGGTGCCTCAGGGCTCAGTTATTGGACCCTTTCTCTTCTCTGTCTACATGACATTACTGGGTTCTGCTGTTCAGAAACATAACCTTTCAGATCACTTCTCTCCTGATTAATCTCTACCTCTCATTCCATCCTGATGACCTGACAAAAACTGCTCATATCTCAGCTTGTCTAACAGACATTTCTCGCTGGATGAAGGACTTTTAGGCCAAGAAAAAACCTTAAAAAAACCTTAAAAAACCTTAAAACCTGTCACTTCAATTTCACCATCCAGTTAAGCACATCAACCATAAGCCCTTCAGGAAAAGGCAGGAACCTTGGAGTTGTGATGAATGATCAGATTTGCCCTACACAACATTAGGACAATGAAACACTTTCTTTTGAAACATGCTACACAACTCCTTGTTTAACCTCTTGTTTTGTCCAGACCGGGCTATTGCAATGCTTTCTTGGCAGGACTTCCAGACAACTCTATCAAACTTCTACAGGTAATTCAGATTGTGGCTGCAGGTTTAGTCCTTAACAAACAGAAAAGAACATGTCACACCTCTTTTCATCAATTTGCACTGGCTTCCAATAGCTGCACACATAAAATTTAAGACATTAACGTTTGCCTACAAAACCACCACTGACTCTGTACCTCTTTACCTAAATTCACTGCTTCAGACAATATGTGCCTTTAGAAGCTTGCATTCTGCACGTGAACAACTTATTATTGTTTATCCCAAAGAGGCACAGAACCAATTTCACAGACTTTTACATTTATTGTTACCTCCTGGTGAAATGACCTGCCCAACTCAATCCTGTAACGAGGATGCTGATGTTGAGGTAGAATCCATGTGCGGTTGTTTATTGAGTGCAAAGGTAAAAGACCCTCAAGCATTCCTCTATTCTATACGTCTAGCAAAAACACTGGTAATCTCTGTTCTTTCGACTTTTCTTTCTTTGTACAAAAAATAAGCCCACTAACATGAATGTTCTCTGCTCTTTTTCTATTCATTCTACAGTATGTGCTTTTTCTTACTACATGTAAAAAGTTTTGGTTCTACCCTTATATCACTGGACAGAATTAAGCAAAAGTAACTGAATATGCTGTTTTAGTAAATGGTGCGTTTCGTGTCTTTTGTGACTTTTGTATCACAAGTACTCTAAATTTGTATTTTGTTCCTGTTGTATCTGGTTTCCTGTAGTGTATGATTTTTGATTCCTCTGATCTGTTGTTTATTTTGTCTAGTCATATAGCTTTTTGTTTTTTGCAACTAGAAAAAGTCTTTTTTTTAACACAAACAAGTTATGCTAAAGTCAACGGCTGTTCGTTCTGCACAGATACGTCACCATGTCTGACGACAGTCTGTGTAATGAATTGACTAAGAGTGTAGACTTGTTTTAAGCTTCATTGACCTCTACGCTAGCACTAAAACACACACACACACACACACACACACACACACACACTGCCTTTCTGCTCTCAGTAATTGCTGTATGCAGTGGGGCAGAACATTGGCCTTTAAAAGGCCCTCAGCACCAGACCTCTGAGTTTGAACACACACTGTGAACCAATGTCAGAGCTCACTGTACACCAGAAAATGTTGCACTCGCTGATTTTCAATGAGGATGGTGTATTGCCAGGTTGAGTGACTCTCCATCAGGCGATCAAAAGTTGAGATTTTAACAAGCGCACTCTACAGCACTCTCTGGCATCCATTAACCAATGAGAAATTCCCATTGTGCTTTCAGAAATCCAACTCTCTGTACCCTGGCTCGATTTGAGACTGACACAGCTCTTTAAGCACACTCAAAACACGCATTCATATCCATCCGTCAGAGTTATACAGGTTTGGAATGAGAACAGAATTATTTTGGATCCTTTAAATCCCATTACCAATTACTCCAGTTACTGACATAATGGTCGTTGCCCTGAGAAGTCGGCGCTAACCTAATGAATCATTGTCATTTCCCTTGTGAAAAGTATTTCAGATAGTAGAAAAGTAATATGATTCGCTGTAATAGTCTCTCACACTGACAGACGGTTTCAAACCGCAGTTCAGTTTTTGTGACTGACACAAAGAGACTTCAATCATGACCGAGAGTGAATATGGCTTATTGAGAAATCGCTGGATGTTTCGCAGCGCTGCAAAAACAGACCGATGACAGCTCTCAGAGTAATGTAATTGTTCTCTATTCTCCCTCCCTGATTGCCATTCAGCGTAATATAACACATTCATAATGTGAGAACCCCATTACATTCTAAAACATTGTCTCTTTTTATATCCAATATACTACACAATGCACTTCATATCTCGTCCTTTAGAGACACGTCATTCAAATCAAAGAGTTAATCTAAACGAGCCACAGTTTACAAGAGAGGAGGAAACGTGCAACAGACACAGAAAAAGAGCAAAACGTCAATAGTCATTGCAAAGACATATTAACACTCAACATCATGAGCTAAACACGGAGCAGAGGAGCAGGAAATGCCATAAAAGGTGCTCACAACCTTCATTATTGCTTTTATTGATTTGTGCAGGAGGTTTTCAGTGAGCAGGGTTTCTGGGGCTATGCTATGATGCTGGTTATTAAGCTCAGACCTTGTGTGATTGTGTGTCATAATTTCTCATTCCTCAACCAGTAAACAGAATCTCAAATCAATATATGATCCATTAAGAGAGTTAAGCTCGAGATGAAATCTAATTGGCCCCCTATATATTCGTACTGTTATTGCAAACAAACATTCAGTTCATTATTCTAAAGAAAGAGAAAAAAATATCTTTATACTTTATATGTCTCTTCTGCACTCTTAAAACCATCACATTAAGTCATCATTTTTCAAAATTGAATCTGTATACTAGATATAGCTGAGAAAATGTATGCTCTTCTTGGTGTTTCTGTAGCACACTCATTAAAGATCTCCTTCACAGTCCTGATCTAGTCAAGTCAATACTGAAACATCCACCTGCTCCTTTGATATAAAACCGCACGGGTTGATATTTTCTTCCAGGTCGTATTTGTGCTTGGGCTTCTTTAATGAATGTCAGGTTGTGAACCCCTCTCTGGGTTCTCTCTGGATTTTATTCTAATGTAAACCTCCCAGCAATTATTTAGTCACACACTTTCTTTATCTGTTCGTTCTGTACCCTGCTAATGTAAATGTGTTTGAAATAGACATCTGTGTGCTGTTCTCTTCGGGTTTAATTGACTTGATATTTCCCCTGTCTAGTAAATGGATTCTGCACATCGCCTTGAAAACAGCCGGCACTCTCTGCTCCGTCTGTAGAGAAGAGCAGGAGCCTTTATCTTGTTCTTAATTTTCTCTCTCTCCACTAATGTGGCTGTCATGTCCTGGGCTGGGCTGGGGTGAAAGAACAGGACCTCTGGGTAAATTCTGGGTAATGATGCATTAACTTCCTTCAGTGCTTCAGTTCCATTGGCCTGCTGGTCTAATTCCCCTTTTACAAGACCCCTTTTACTACTCCTGAAATCAATGAGTGCTCAGTGGTGCATAGATCCTGTCATGGAATATTCAGACCAGCATTATGGGTTATTTTACTGCACTTTAATCCTGGTCTTTTCGACTCAATTTTAGAGTTGTGCATATAAATGTAACACATATTTAGGACATTAACCGAAAGTACTAAATGATGTCTTTTTGAGCATTCGATGTAATCAAAGCACCCTGATTTTCACCTGGTGGGTTTAAAAGGTGTGGTCCTGAAAGGGTTTGAGTTCTATCTAACTATTAGATGTTTTTTGATTAGTAATGGAAATTCCACCTCTGTGGAAAGACTTCTTCCTTGGGGGATTCCCCAAGGCTCTGTTCTTGCTTCTTTTTTATAAAGAAAGAAACAAATGTGTGCCCTGTGGATAATTGATGTGACATGGTTTTCCTCCAAGAAGCAGTTAGTACTCAAAACAGCTTAATGATACCAGTTGTCCAAAAGGTAGACAGGATCATCTGATCTGTGCTAAAAACTTAAGGCAGAATGTGGAGAGATGATCTGGCAGCGGAAGACCTGGATGAAAAAGTTTGGTCTGTGACTTTCTATGAGGGTAGGTTTCTTAAGAAATGGAGTTACTTCAGCCTGCCTGTGGTGAGGAAATTGCCACTAAGGAGAGATTTGTTGATGTGTGTGTTCTCTAAGGAGTAATGGCTTGGAGAAGATGGAAGGTAAATAGGGCCAAAGATGAATTAAGAGTAGATTATAGCCTCTCTGAGTGGAGAAAAAGAGAGTAAAGAGTGGCTGGGGAGAGGTGGAAGTGTGTGATGTTGGATGGTGGGAGCTGACTGCTGATGTTTGTTATCTTGTCAGTGGAAATTGTAGTAGAAAAGGTGAGTATCTTAAAAGCTTCTGGTTATCTGTTAAGTGCTGTTGATGTTGTGATAGCTCTTGCATGTAGACACTGGCAGAGAAGCTGTCTTTAAAGTAGATGATGAGGTTCTTTTAAGAGCATGAGGTTGATGAAGAACCAAAAAAGAGCTGCTATGTCCTCACTTTACTCACTTTGAACAACATAAGACAGCACAATGCACATATAATTACAGTCATTAATTGAAAGCATTTAAAACACCTTGAATTCAGGTAATCCTATGTACCATCGTTTTTACACATCATTTCTAACTGGCATGCACCTATTCTTCTAAATATTACACTAAAACAGCAAGCGTCTTGTCACTGAACATAACCAGTGTGTGTGACATGATGTTGCTGCATGAATAAACAAAGATAAATCACGTCGTTCATCTAGACGGGTGGAGCTGGGGAGGGAGAGGGTTTGGGGGAACTCTTATCATACTGTTCAGAAATAGATGAACATTAAATTTAAACATCGATCAAGCAATCTTGTGCAATTAGGTGATTGCTAACAGAATGTCTGTTATACATTTGTATAAAATTATAGCAAATCACATACGAAATATAAAATGGCATTTTTTGCTTAAAATTCTTCATAATATAATACATCATGTTATATATACTTCATCTTTTTTCGTTTTATAATTTTGTTTTATACTAGTTTAAATGGACAAACTGGCGATGCTGAAACAGATCCCATTTAACAGCGTCTCTCCTGCCTCCATGATACTGACCTTTGGACAGAACCGGCGATTATGACATCCCCACATCCCTAAATGAAAGCTGGTGGGTGACCAGAAGACCGGCCGCTGCTGGATCAAGGACATTAGCCAAAGGAACTGTGGGTCGATACGCTGGGACAGTGACATTGTTTCTGCTTTCTTTGTCTTTATCGATTTTCATTTATCCCTCCATCTGAGAGCCCTGGCCTGTGTGGAAAATCATCCATATTCACAGCAGGAACGTGGCAGCATAGACCTTCTTTTTATGGATCAGGCTGACTTCACTGATGGTCAGACCACAGAGAGGTTCGTGTGTGAGAGTGGGATACAGTGTTAGTCATGACAGAGGAAAGAACATCTTTTGATTTCATGTTTATATGTGTGTGTGTGTGTATATATATATATATATATATATATATATATATATATATATATGTGTGTGTGTGAGTGTGTGAGTGTGTGTGTGTGTGTAGAAATTGTGCAATTAAATAATAATGCACTGTTCATTCGCAGCCTTCTACCATTCATTTACGGTTCTACATTTCTACAGCATGTTACTGTTACATGGAAATGAACTCAATGAACTGATTGCTTCAATCTTCAGCAGAACATTGGTGTCTGTGTCTCATCACTGACTGAAGTACAGACTCTACTCTCAGCACCACGGTGACCCACAAAACTGGATCAAATTAAGACTCTATTGAGCGAAAACACATAAATACACTTCAGTTAAATACTTTCCTTATCAGTTCAATATTTCAGTTTTCTGTGGACCTTAACCTTTTTTTTCGTTAATTGTAATTTTTGTTTGTTTGTCTGATTAATTTGACTGTTACATTTAGCAAAAAAAAACAGTTTTCCCTGAATTAATGGGAATTTACCAACAGCAGGGGTGTAATGTCGTAAAAGAATTAGAGTTTAGTGCTTAGTGTTTTTTCACCTTACATCTATAGCCCTTATAATGTGTGCAAAGTACAGAGTGTTAAAGTACCGCTGAAGCATTAGTGATGAACAACTGAATCACCGAATGAAAGATGAATCGGTTGAAATAAATCAAATCTACATTATATCTCTTAAGACCTGATTAAACGACTCCTTAATCAGTATTACTAGTTCCACACATTATTAACCAGACTTCTTGAGAAGGCATCGCTGATGTTCTTCTTGTTTTTGAGCACTACCATGATGGAGATCAGTGTTAGCTTTAGTTAGCTTTAAAACACATAGACCTGAGGTACATCTGTAATGTATGAGATGTCTTACAGTCTTTCCTAATAGCTTGATATTTTTGCAGTACGTTTAATATTAAACTAATAATAAACCATGCCATTAGTTTAGCACCAGAATGAGATCAGTGAAGCAGGCCAGTACATAAACATTTATTTACAATTTTCTGTATGAAATGCGGTTTCTGTATGAACACAGGTACAGCAGCCAGAAAATAAAACTAGTGTTAAAAAGTCAAGGGTGAAGAGTCCAACTCAAGCAAACCCTGACCACAACATTGGCGAGGTCAACGAAACGTTTCCAATAAAACATCTAAATGTCTATTAATTCTCAAATATTTTCTTGTGGATATATAACAGAAATAAAGTCAGACCTGAAGCGTGTGAAGCTGTTGGTGGAGCTGTTTAATCATCCAGTCCTCTTCATCTAAGGCTGTGGTTTCATTTCTCGTTTCTGTTTGTTCATTATTGACTGAATTCACTCACTGCTGTTCATTCTCTCTGTGGGATGGGATTTTTTTTGTATTATTATTTATTTGTATATATATATACTAAGGCTATTTTTGTAGGTTTGTAAGTTAGTCATCAGTGTATGTTACCTGAACACTTGTCCGTTTGATACTCCTACTCCAATTTCTAATCTTTTTCCGGTACAACTTCTTTAACATTTTCATAATATTTAGTAAAAGCACTTAAACTCATAAAGATGGCCATAACTAATAAATACATAATAAATACAGATAATAGACTTCAAGCCTAAGGTCACCTAACTAACTAATAACTCTTCATGCTTCGTTTTTCAGGATGCAGATAATGATTTAGTTTAATTGCTTTAACAAAGCGAGCATTGCTTTTGAGTGTTAGCGTTAAAGAATGCATCTGATTACACAGGAGAAAGAAGATATTACACGCAAGTAGATAAATAAAGGTGACAATTTGTATCATTTCGAACATTTGACTTATTGACTGTTCCTCACAACACTTTTGCAGCGTTTCATCTGAAGCTCTCACCCCTTTAACTGATGTTTTCCGGGCAGATGGGTAATGCGTGGTATTGGATCGCTGACTGAGCCTCTTTTTAACTTCATTGATGCTTGCATTAGAGCTTTATGCATTCACTATCATGCCTTGGAGACACCAGAGATGTTCAGATTTCTGTCTGTGGAAAGGATCGTTTTGAAGCAAGCGTTCAGTCTGTGTGAGCAGTCACTGTGTGTGTTAAAGGCACACATACTATTTGCCTGTCTCCTTTGCCTTTTCATCAAGAAATAATTGCCCGAACCCCAGCCCCAGTGTAAACGGTGATGCGCCGTCAGAGGATGCAAGGCTCTGTCAGAGATAAGCTGGCTGCTTCTCTCACTAAGTCTGTGAATAAAGGACAAGAGAAGCAGGTTTCTCAGCAGAGCCCTGGGTGATCACTGTAGGTGTATTGTAGGACTGTTATGACTGTGTGTGTGTGTGTGTGTGTGTGTGTGTGTGTAGTTCAGCTGCGGGATCGGGGTCAAATTCGTAGCTTTGCTTTAACCGTCAGAGAGCTGCGCGTGTGTTTGATGCTGTGCTGTCGCTGCCGGGAGGTTTGTGGTGGAGATGAAAGAGCTTGTTTGTGATGCTGAACTTCTGAACCTGCAGTAGTTTGCCTCAGCCGCGTTTACCCCGACAGACATTACATTTACTCTCACAGCTTTACACGCCACCCACAATGAGAAAGAAATGTTTGACACCGACTGTCCCGAAGAGAAACCTCCCACACACACATCAGACGACCTTCTCATGCTGGTGAAGAACTGAAGGTGTTTGAACACAGCGCAGGAGGCGCTCTCTGGAGAACTAATGAGGGCTGCGTTCCCAGAACCATTGTGCATTGCTAACTCTGTTGGTTAGTTCCACTGAACTCTATTAGTAATGATGGAGCTCGCTCTCCTCCAGAGATCTGTGCAAATACCATGTTCATGGAAAATAACCACTGGAGGGTGTTCAGTGACAGTGTTGTTATGTGTATGATATTTTTTAGCGTTGCTTAAACTATTCTTATGTTTTTGATGGACATTGCTACAAATACTGCTCTCTGATGGAATCTGATGGATTAAGCAATATTAGGATGAGGTTGTTTCCTCATCAGATTTTGAGAAATGTGTCTCTGCAGAGCATCCATTGCAGTGAATGGGTGCCGTCAGAACGAGACGTCATGTGAAATATAACCTTCTCCTGATGTCTCTCGCATCAAAATCCAGCCACATCTGCAGTATGTTTAGAGCTGTTTTTTCTTGTAAACACTGTTTGAGCAGATTGAACATTTTTTCACTGGAGGAAGAGTTAATATGGATTATGGAATTCAATATTATATGTCTTTATGCTGTATTAGTTTGATCTTTTGCCTTCTTCAGATGTGATCTGATGGACTTGACTGCTTTGGGTTATTGTGATGTTTTTATCGGACTCTCATTCTCACGGCACCCATTCACAACCATTTCTGAGACACATTTCTCCAAATCAATTTTTTTTGGATGGCCTGAAGATGAACACATTTTCAGCAAGTTAATAACTGTAAACATAAACGTGTATTTGTGCTTTCCCTGTCTTTCTGTCTTCTCTCGAATGATGGCTGAAAGCAAGAATTAATTTAAAACAGGCCTCGACATTTGACAGTTTTCTCAGAAAGCACCTGTCACACTGTGAGATTAGGAAGAACTCGAGTCTTCATCTCTGCGTGACGACTTTCTTTCTTCCGTTTCTCGCTCGTGCTCAGACGAGAATTCCTCGAGTGCCTTCAGAAATGATTTCTGTTATCGGCGTCTGAACTTTGCTCTCGGTGTTATAGTGTTGATTTTAGCTGCCGGTGTTTGATAAGCGTCTGTGTGATCAGAGAGCTCCTCCAGAGTCCACCCAATCTCGCTTCTGTTGAGCTCGGACCACATCAGCAGATCTGTCCACCGGTCTGTCTTTCTCTGAGATCCTCGTCTGCTAGAAGCAAACCAAAGTGTGTTTGTTAAGTGCATCTCCAACAGCAGATGTTTCGTGGAAGTCGAGGGAAGGATTTTGATGCGAATTTCCAATAAACCTTTCTAAAGGATTTTTGTATTTCACGCGATTTCTCATTAATTCATTCTCAAATTCATTGTCAACGTGTACAGAAGCAGCTGATTCTTTTATATGTCCCCAAAATAAAAAAGGTCTCTGAAGACGCGCGCTAATAATAACAGAAGCGTCCCCGCTGTGGTGTAAAGTTTTGTAGTTTCGTTTCAGAAAATGTTTTTGGACTGTGGAGGAAATTCTGAGATCTGAAAGTGTTTTCATATTACATTCAAGTCTTTGATATTAAAAGATCAAGGGAAATTGGATTAAAAGATCAAGGGAAATTAGCTTCTTGTGATGTGAAGCCTTTAGATTAAGCAGAGTTCAGATTTCGTGAAGTTTACTAATCCTAGCACCCTCCTCACTAAAGTCAAAGACCAAAAAAAAGCCAGAAACAAAAGGAAACATTCCTTACGGAAGCGCGAGGATCTACGAAAACCATAGAAGCACTGATCGCTTATAAGCGTGCATAATATCAGTATTTGACGTGTCGTGATACTGCAGCAGCCCCAGCTGCCTTCGGTCACGTGTTCATCCTATCGCTGGACCTGTGTGTGCACAAGAGTAAAACAGACTTTATTAACACAGGAACAGTGTTACCACATCCAGGTCATGAAGGACGTGAGGCGAAAATATGAATACGCTGAGGGTAATGAGTTGTAGACTGTGCATTATGAGTGAATTGAAGGCTGAACTGTTTGCCTGAATTGTTCGTGAAAGGCCCAAATTTGATGGTGTTTTAAAATAGCCTGCGGCTGTGTATTGAACTCTGGTTGACCTTCACAAACAATCAAGCTTTTAATAAACACAACATACGTGTTGACCTCAGCTCGAGGCATCAGACGCTTGACAGATCTCCACGTTATCAGACGACAGAGGGTTAAAGGTCGGACTCCCCCGCTGCGGGTCCACCAGAGTAAACCTGACCTTTACCTGCGGAGATCCTGCTGTGGGAGCTGGCCGCATCAGACGCTGTGAACCTTCAGGGCCTCCATGAAAAGTAGGTGAAAATGACATGGTAGTGTGAGCAGAGCTGTTTTAAACCTGCTGAAAAGGGGCTTGTTTTACACCACCGAGGAGAAATGTGTATAAGTGTATAATAGACTTTTCTAAAGAAGAGCTTAAAGAATTATATCAGGTTGTGAAAAATGAGCATCTGATGACTCCTTTAACGAGTGAGTCGTTGAATGATTCACTCGACTGCAGATTCGTTCAGGAACTAAACAAGTAACTGTATTCATGACGGAGTGGTTTAATCATTCACTTCACCAAAACAACTCATTATTCAAGAATGAAACTTGTTAATAATTTTCATTAGGTGGTGAAATGTGTCTCAGTATAAAAAAGGATTCAGTTAAGGGGGTAGCTAATGAAGAACTAATCATTTACAAAACATTACTGTATTAAAACTTATAATCTACAAATCTGTCGTAAGTTATCTTAAAATATAGCATGTCATGAAATGATCAAACATATTCTTGCTAAATAAGTTACTAGCTAATATATTATAATATATATAATATAAATTTTATAAATGCAGGATGCAGAAAGTCTTGTAAATGATTTATTCGTGTTAGCAGATAATAGTACAACGTTAACATTTCAATAACCTATAAGTGATTAATAATATACTAACTAATTAACTATACTTTTTAGTACAAAGTTTACTTTTAGAACAAATTTAGTTTACTGTCACATTTTTTTATTTGTAGCTAAAATATATTGCAACCACTTACCTTAGCATGTTACTTAATAATCATTTATGAATGTATAGTTGTTTTGTAAATGATCAGTTAATCACCGTCTAATCACTTGTAAATTAATTGTTAATTATCACTTAATCTGCAAAACACAGATAAAAATATTGCCATACACCGTATTAATCATTTGAAAGAATAATCATGTTTTGTAAATAATTAGTTCATAATTAACTAATCGCTTATGAATGCCTTGCAACGAAACGTTGTTATAAAAAGTGACCGCTAGTAGTTTCAGAAGTAGCATTATTAATCAGCGAGCGAGTGTGCCATCGTTCCTAATAATGTGACGGTTGTTATCTGACAAGAAAAATAACCCTTAAATTATCATCAAGAAAGACGTAGAAACACGTACTCGTACTCTTCTCAGGACAACCAATCACACGAGAGGACCAGAGGGAACTTTTATGTAATTGCGGTTGTGTAACTTCTAAGAGCAGCTGATGTTCTATGCATCGGGGCAGACTGTCCTGTGTCCAGCACTGAAAGCAGGGTATGACGCCTCTTCTGCTTTAATACTGAATGAAGTCTGACTCTGTCCATTCACAAACTCTCTCCAGGGAGAAGAACAGAAGCGGACTGACGGACAGGGTTTGGACTGACCGCAGCGATACGCAGAAATAAAACCAAGTAAAACAATATGTGAAGTGCTCTGAAATGTTGGAAAAGCCAAATGCGTGCAGCCCATTATTTCTGAGTGAGGAACAGACGGACGTGAGCTGGGACTCCTAGCGCTACACTAACATGCTTCATGAGGTTTTGGAGAGTTTCTGTGGAATATGTGCTCGTTCATCCATTTGTGAGATCAGTTTCTTCTGTTGGTAGAAGAAGGCCTGGTTCTCGGTCTTCGTTCCAGTTCATCCCAGAGGTGTTAGATTGGGTTGAGGTCAGGGCTCGCTGTTCTTCCACATCAAACTCATCTAACCATGTCTTTATGGACCTTGCTTTGTGCCCTGGAGCTCAGACACACTGGAATAGAAAGGCTCTTCCTGAAACTGATCCCCAGAGCATCGTCCAGACAGACAGCTAGCGTGCTCCATCCATATCACTGTTTGTATGAGGTCTGTGCGTTACAACCTGTTTCTGTGTCACAGAATGTAGTTTTAAGAGCTTTTTAGATGAGAATATAAGACACAGCCACGTTCTGTCATCAGAAATCACTCTTAACAGATGAAATAATAGTACGATAAAGATATCTCAGTTAATATTCATACTAATGTTTTATTGTGAATATGAGAAGCTGAGATTTGAATGAGGGATGCACCGAATGTTTGGCAACCCAAACTGATAGAATAGAAGAAAAGACTGAAGAGGAAGACTCAGTCGTTACCGTTTAGCGCTGCATGTCGTCTCTGAAGGCTGGCTGTTGCTGGTTTATGACTGAATTTGTTATTAGTAGATCAACTGAAGGCAATTATGTTTATTAATACAGGCTGAACAAGCTTTTACAGATTTGATCAGCAATACTTTTCAACGCTTTCGAAGGATTCTCTTCTGCTCGGCAAAACTGCTTGTATTTGTACAGCAATAAAATACATGTCTAGTTCAAGAAGGGGGTCTCAAAACTGGCCAATAACAATAAAACGCTCATTTTGGCTATTTCATTTATGGTGTTTATGGTGGAAAAAATGGGCAAAAACCAAACCATTCAAGCTTCAGTACGGTATTTGATTTAGTTTGGCCTAGAATCTGCGGTGGAGTGAATAGTTCTGATCAAAAGGGTTTTTAAAGACACTCTCTTGTTGTCTTTCTGTATTTTTACACTTGTGCTGTAGAATTGTTGTATAAGTGCAATATCACACTCAAAGCTGTGAGATACGGCTGAATATTGGCACGCTGTGATTATCTACAGCACATATGTGACGAGTGGGACAGGGCCGATATATACGCGTGTATTTATTTTTATACTTTATATCATTTTAAACTGGTATGCCAGGGGAAAAAAGAAATAGTAATTTAAAAGCATCCGGTCTGACAGCTCCTGTGAGCAAACAGAAAACTATTTTTCTCGAGTTTAAGAAAGAAAGAAATGTTCCGCCGAGGAAGCGCTCAATCAGGTTTAGGTGTCAAGACTGCCTGCAGGGTATGTTCCCTAGAGAGAGAGCAAGAAAAGTAGAGAAGAAGATGTATGTGAATGTAAGCAGAAGCTGAGCTGACCAGAGATGTCTCCGCTGTGCTGGGATGAATCCGGCTTGTTTTATACGAGAAACTAATAAAAACTCAGACGGTCTCCATTCATCTCTCTCTTCTGATTCTGTGTGAAACACAGTCATCACTTTAAATAACGCTAGAAAAGACTCGTTATAGGGCCCTATTCACTTTATAATAATAAAAGCAATAAAGCCAAGCGGAAAGATCAACTGTTTCCATTGCAGCTTTAAATGCAGCTGAAACTCGGCGTACGAACTAAATATTTAAGCAGGTTGATTGATTTGTGCCTATAAGCTCTTGTTTAACCTTTATCTGCTGAATTTTAAAATGCGTTTTGTGGTGTGAAGCAGACTTGTGTCTGACCTCTCTGTGGCTTGTTAAAGTCTGCAGATAGTCTGAGAACGAAGGCTTCGTGGTGGTTTGATGTGTGCTGAGGACGATGGAAGCGAGCGTAACTCCGAGAGCCGGCTGTGGGCTGATAGTGTGGACACGTATATATATATATATATATATATACACACACTCCAGACACAGATCGATGTTTAATAGCAGAGCTGTCATGTGTCAGGTGTTGTGAGCGGCAGACTGATCTCACACAGCACTCTCTTGATGAGGTTCAATTCAGTTTGTCTGAGACGCTGGAGATGGATGGAGTTATCTGAGTGTTTCTATAGCTAGAAGTCTCCAAAACGTCTTTAGTTTTATTGTGTTGATAAAAGAAAGATCTCTTCAAGATTCAACCTTTTAAGAGTGTAAGCAACTCTGAATGATGCACAAAACTGTCCTTTACTCCCCGTTTTTATTTGATGAGTGTTGCATGTGTTTTAGTTTGTAATTTAAGGGCCAGTGGAAGTCAATGGGGGGCCGGCAACTGTTCGGTGACTAACATTCTTCAAAACATCTTCTCATCTGTTCAGCAGGAGAAAGAAACTCATGCGCACGAGGGAGAGGAAATGAAGTTTCTTTTTCGTGTGAACTATCCCTTTAAGTCTTCTGGAGTCATCAGATGTCTTTGTGTGAATTTCCCGTCTCTATTGATAATCATCTTCTTCACCGTGGCTCTTCAATCTCATCTGCATTACTATATTTATATGAGAAATGTGCTGCGTGAGAGCTGTGACAGTGATGTGTGAATGAGACAGAGAGCTGTTCTCCTCAGATCTGCCTGTACTCCTGCTGATCGTCTGGCTCTTGGGTTACTGCTCATGTGTTTGAAGATCCAGGTTGATTCTTAATCACTCGTGACATGTTTGACTGAGCAAGAGGAAACTGAGGACACAAATCAGTGTGTGTGTGTGTGTGTGTGTGTGTGTGTGTGTGTGTGTGTGTGTCTGTGTGTGTGTGTGTGTGTGTGTGTGTGTGTGTGTGTGTGTGTGTGTGTGTGTGTGTGTGTGTGTGTGTGTGTGTGTCTGTGTGTGTGTGTGTGTGAGTGTGTGTGTGTGTGTGTCTGTGTCTGTGTGTGTGTGTGTGTCTGTGTGTGTGTCTGTGTGTGTGTGTGTGTGTGTGTGAGTGTGTGTGTGTGTGTGTGTGTGTGTGTGTGTGTGTGTGTGTGTGTGTGTGTGTGTGTGTGTGTGTGTGTGTGTGTGTGTGTGTGTGTGTGTGTGTGTGATCACCATAGCATCTGCTGAAAATAGTTAATCTAATCTTAATTAGTTAATCTTCACTTATGTTTTACATTTAGTACAAATTACATATCACGTATGTATACACTTTAATATCATATTATTAATATATTTACATATCGGATTTCAAATAATTATGAACTGTATATGAAAATAATGCATGCGTATTATTCATTTGTTATGACATTGAAACGAAAAGGTATCCTGAAGACTCACTGCATTTCTTTCACAAAATTTAAATTCCAATAATTGAATTAAAGAATGTTTAATTTTATGTTTACTCCATTAAAAAAAAAAAAAAAAAAAAAAAAAAAAATATATATATATATATATATATATATATATATATATATATATATATATATATATATATATATATATATATATATATATATATAATAACGTTCTGTTGTGTTCTGTTGTCAGATCTTTAAAGTCTGGATTAAAATTTTCTGTCAACCTTTTTTGTCGTTTATTAGCTGCAAAAAAACAGACCTCGAATGAATAGATTTGATTGTTATATATCCTGGAGAAGTCCTAAGGATTCATAATCAATGTTAATGTTACATAATAAATAATTGATACCAAAATGAAGATGCTGATAACACACTAGTAATGACTCAAGTATTAGCAAATCCTTCCAAATAACTCACTAATATCAGCTTTTGAGATGGAGGTAAGGTTTTGTTTAGTAATGACTGAAGTGTTACTACATCCTTCTGAAGAAACTACTAGTTATTTGGATCTGTATTCTGAAAAGTTTACAATGATTTATCATAATCTTCACTTCAAAACTGATCCTAATAACTTCCTCTGAAGTATTTGGTGATACTTGATCCGTGGGTTGCCATGACCTTCACTTTAGAATCAATTAAATGCTAAATACTAAAGTGTCTACTGAAAAGATAAAAACCACCTTATTCCTGAAGTAATGTCCAGGGTTTGGTCATTCATGAGAAGTCCTGGGGTCTAGCGTGTCTTCCTCCCGGATAGATTTGTTCTCGAGCTGCACATTCAGTGATGATCTTCCCGGGGTTATATACAGCATCTCTGGATGGTTTTCAGTGACGTCACATGGAGCTTGTTTCTTCTCCTGTTTGGTTGATCCTAGCCTCTGTTTCTCTTTGACTGTGTTAGTCTGTTCACCTGTGTTTGGTTAACCGTCTTATCAGTCTCATATTTGACATATTTTACTTGAAGCTCTGTTGAAATGCTTTATTTTGCTGACTGTTTGACACATTCGTCGAGAAGAAGCATTTTCCAGCACACGGATGATGTGGTTTAGTTGGTTGGACGATCATGCTGTTGGTTTGTTTCCAGCGCTGGATGGTTGAGCCGGTTGTTTGAACTCGTGTGATTTATTTCTCTCTCTGATCGTGTGGAAAGGGTCAGGAAAGTTTCATCTGTCAGAAGTCGTGGTTTTGTGTTAGATGGGCATTATTCAGTCACTGACGCTCATCTGATCTCCAAGCCTAATGAAGCTGAGAAGCGTCTGCATCTGTGATTTGTCCTCCTTCATTCCTGCGCTCCTTTAATCAATTCCTTTCATGTCCCGAGTTCTTATTCATAAAGCGTCATGGGAAGAATCTGAAGCAGCTCTGAGATCAATAATCAATGAGAAGACCCACCGTGAACAACAGATCAATGAGGCTTCACCTCCAGAATAAATATGAAGACACCACTGCATTCACACCGGTTTCCTTTTCTCCTCATGAGGAGGTGATATATTTGTGTTCAGACAGAAAACACACCGTCCATCACAGGCCAGTAAGATTCACAGCTTCACGTCGGTGCTTCTTGGTAAGTCTCTTATTGATTTTGTGTGAAGTTCCAGTCGGGTTTTGATAACTGAACATGCTGGAGTTTGGAGGAGCGAGGAGAACTTTTCTTGAAATCCTCCCAAACATCATGATGTAGGGGCTGTTTTTCAGTTCATTGGAGACTCTCTCCTCCTCGCCGTGCATTAGGACGATATCGACTAACATTTACTTGTTTATTGCACAGAAAGCTATGGCTATTTCATGTTCTAAATTGTAAATATGAATGGCAATATACTCCCTATAAGAATTCCAACGATTGTGTCCAACTTGTATTGGAGACCGACGTATATTTCCCCCAGGCCGCTGCGTGTCTCTGATTTGACTAATGCAGTGTGTTCTGGTACGTGAGGAACACACACTGCTCTGCTGTCTCTACAGCGATTGTGTCTGACTGCTGTAACCCAGTCATCTGAGCGAGCGCTTTCATTCCTTTACAGAGAACGGATTCGGCCTGAGCGCTGCTCTTTCCCAGCATGCTGTGCTCCTCTGTGTGGCGTCTGGTCTGACAGATAATGGTGTGCTGATATTATGCATTCACTCCTCAGCCCCGGGGACAGAAGTGGCTCAGCCTGAGCGTCAAGGTTAGGAGAGCATCAGGAGAAGTGTGTGTGACTGACAGACTGACACTGCTTCACACACACTCGAGGACACCGGTGCTATACTAGTGCACTGCTTTCACCGCAGCCGTAAAGTGCTTCTGCTGTAGTCCTGATGTTAGGGGATGAGATACTGATGAGAACTACAGAGCACTGGAAGTAAGGGCTTCTTCTTCTTGGTAATCCGGTTCTTAATATGGTGACCCATACTGGGAATTTGAGCTCTGCATTTAACCCAGCCGATGTGCGCACACACACACACACACGTACAGACACACACACACACACACACACGCACACACACACACACACACACACACACACACACACACACACACACACACACACACACACACACACACACACATGCACACACACACACACACACACACACACACACACACACGCGCACACACACACACATAAACACACACACACACAAACACACACGTGCACGTACAGACACACACACACACACACACATGCACACACACACACACACACACACACACACACACACACACACACACACACACACACAAACACACACACAAACACACACATGCACGTACAGACACACACACATGCACACACACACACACACACAAACACACACACACACAAACACACACACACACTATTCGTTGGCAGAAATGTGCTTCCATAGATTGTACCTCTTTCTTTTGCTGAACTTGTTTTAGTGGTCTTGCACTTTCACTTTTTGTCTGATTTTCATGCGTTTATTTTCTTAATGTTGTGTTTTTCCTAGTCGCTGGTTGGTTTGGGTCATTGCTTATGACACTTTAACAGAGGTTTCAAACAGTCCATATGGGACAAATTAATGGTGGCTCTTCTGCACTTGGTTTCAGGTCAAGAAAGTGCTGTGTAATAAACTGATTAGCTCCTCTTCAGCCTTCAGCGTGTAGTGATCTGATCCTGGTCAGTGCTGGCAGAATAGCACGCATGTATAATATTGATTCAGCTCTTAACAGGAGCTTGAGAACTGAACTCAGGCAGCTCAAGGAGCCTTTCATCAAACCCCTTTTATTTCATCTCTCTCTCTCTCCGGGGTTTCTTGCCTGACGACAGCAGCACATTTGATCTCTAGTGTGGATGATGTGAGGAGTGTGTACTACTCCATCTGTCTCATGAGGTCAGCAGGAGTTCCCCTAAGACTCCAGACGCACCATCACAAACCGCCCAGCAACCTCAGCCTGCTTCAACGTCACAACCCTGTCCACAGGAAGTCAGCTGTCTCTCGTGCTGAAAGCTTCTTCTGGGTGTATCAGTGATCGTTGCTTTCTTCAAGCCTTGTGCTGAGCTGAAAATATATCCCTTCATTGTGGTGTTCCTGGTCAAAACTGACCAGCCGTTTAAACACAGCTTTTAAAGCTAAGCTATACTTCGACCGAATCTTGCATTCGTGATCTTAGTTCAGTCTGTGTCTGTGATCAGTCAGCTCCAAAGGTAAAGAACTGAAACGATTTCTGAAGATAAATATGACTCTAAGATTTGATAATACTACAGCAGAATGACAGATTTGCGAATGTAACAATGTGCAACAAGTAGAAGTTTTATCCAGTTTTTGGGGTGAAGTCACTATGTGAGTAAAGATGTTTTGTTCAGTCAGAGGTCTGTAATTGGAGTCAGAGGTCAAAGGTCATATCTGGGCTGGTAGCGTAAATAGCCATTAGAGAGCGGCTCATATAGCAACAGATACCCTGCCCAGAGACAGCTCGAGCTATTTTAAATGAGTCAGATATCTGTGCTCTAAACACAGCAGCTCCACTTCGGCTCTTCAGTGCCAAAGCGCTGGCTTGTTCAAAACAATATTAATCAGTCCACGCAAAAACCAGTCGTGTGAAACCTTCTGGGGAGAATGAGAACATTATCAGTGAACGAGAATTTCACTCGTGTTTTTCACTCAAAGCTTCATCTGAAGATGGATATACAGCAGTAGAAAGTAATGCAATGATTTAAGACACTTTGTGTGTAATTAACAAATAAAATGTGCTAGAGTTGACCTCAGTATTAAACGTATAAATGTTTTGTTTTCACGCAGGTCGGACTGTAGTTTCATAAATACAGTTACTGATTTTATATGTAACATTGGTAACACTTTAGAATAGGTCTTACTTGTTAACTATTAACTACGACTTGAAAGTTCTTCATTTGCTTCTTAAGGATTAGGGATTTAGAATAAGGTCATGTGGAATAAGGCATTAATATGTGCTTAATTATATCTAATAGATTGCTAATAATTTAGTGATATGCGTGCTAATAAGCAACTAATAGGTGCAAACTGTAAGATAAAGTGTTACCGTAATAATTAATACTAATTAACCACATGTGCTGTATCCTACAGGCTCAGGGACTGGATCAGTGTTTGATTTTCTAGTTGCACGGACTGATGTTACTGTAGTTACTGTGAGTACTTAAATACAACAAATATATGTACTAAGCACTGATTTTTAAGGTTGTAGTTTATGTAAAATGACGGAGGACACGGAGGCACTGGATGCTGTTCGCTCTGATGTGGATCTGTCTAAACTAGTTTAACGGAGTGCTCCGGGACGGATGGTCCGTGGCCTTCCTCTGCTTTTTTCTGGTCCTTGGAGTTTTAAAGGGTGTCTCTCAGTCTGTTTTATCTGTCGAGCTCGAACTGGCACACTTTCAACAGGTCAGTGTCCTTGAATATTTCCATGTCGTGCTGCAATCTTTTCCAACAGACCCGAAATGAACGAAGAGCTGTGTTAAACAGAACTAGTCCTAACTTTGACGGCCGGCTGCACGTATTTTCTCGTTTGACTGTCAAATATTAGTTTAGATGCACTGATTGCACCATGGATGCGTAGATTGACTTCACATAATCTGTATGTCACACAGTTTAGTATTTCTCTCGATGGTTTCTGTGATTGTCTTACAGTTACAGGCTCATGTTAGCTGATGTTAGAGACGTGTGGGTTGATCATAAGGGATGTTTCTCTGAATCACACGGTGAGTTTGTTTCTAGAGTAAACTCTGGCATACATGCACCAACTCAATTAGTCAGTAGTCTCTCAATAGTGCATTTTTTGCTTCTGTGCATTTGTTATGTTAATGTGAGATTGCAATGCATTATACAACAGCAAAAAAAACACATCAGAATACAAGGCCGTGTAAAACATATAGACACGGTCTGCAGTATGCTTTTATATTTTGCACATGTTTACAAAACAGCTTATGGGAGAAATTGATGCGAGAGACTTTGAGGAAGAGTTATTATGGATTATGGACGCTCCCGTTCACATCCATGCTGAGACAAGCAGTGTTTAGACAGGCAGGGATCTGATGTTGCACAGCTGTATCTCCAGCTCAAAGGATGCTGAGCGCCACTTGACATTTTCAAGCGTATCAAAAAAAGGTGAAGTGAAGATTAGATGTGTTCTTGTATGAGAACTCATGAAGGGTTTGACTCCAGCGGTCATCTCAAACTCAACGGAGCGTCGTCCTAAAACATGGCCGGACCCGCACTCGATGACGTCACCGTCTGAGAGGATCGTGTGTGTGTGTGTGTGTGTGTGTGGTCAGACTCAAGCTGGACGTCCCTCACACCTTCACACACATCTCAGTCTCCTGTTTCCAGGGAAACCCAGCGCTGTGATGACACATGTATTTTCTAGCAGGGTTGCTTGGTTACCGTATCATCTGTGATGACTAACAGCGCTGCAAACTCCAGCAGATGCTTCTCTGTGTCTGACTAACACCACAGAAGACGGGAGAGGTGTTTGAGATCACAGCGATTTAAAGCTTCGGGCTCACTGCGCCTTGCTTCACAAATGCTGCATTTAAATGATCTAAAATAATATGACAGTTTAAAATGTCGTACTGTAATTGATTGATTGTTTTACTCCACCATTACTCTAATGCTCAAGAAACCTTTCTGATAGCAATGTTGGAAACGGTTGTGCTTCCCAGTATTTCTGTGGAAACTATGAATAGAATCACAGTTTAACTGCGTGACCCTTTTGCACTGCAGGAGATAAATATGATCCGTATATTTGTGTGATATCAGTGATTTGTGGAGCTGTTGCTGTAATGCGTCATAACTGTGCTGATTCTGAAGCGATCTGAAGGTATTCTGTATGTTACAGTATTTCTATACAAAGTACGCTGTGTCCCCTGGATGAGATTAGTTTGCTGTGTTCTCTGTAGATCTCTGTAGACGAACAGCACCTGAGACCTGATCTAGTTTGGTCTTTGCTCTAAATGATCCTGGCTGCCAGGAAATCCAGCTGCTACGGGAGCCACCAGCATCTTAGTGTGACGTACACCTCAACATGAAGAAATGTAGGGCACGACTCGATTCTGAAGTGACTAAATGAAGTGCATTTCTCTTCAATCAAATGCATCACGCTTAAAAACAAGTGCAACTATTCATTATTATTCTTATGAAGAGTTTTCCCCTGTAAAGTGAAAGTAGAGTAAAAGTATGCTAATGGCTGTGATCTCATGACAGCTTTCTGCATCAGAGAAGAGATCGATCAGAGAGAGCTTAATGTTTATGATTAAAGTTAATGAGGGCACATGAATAAAACTAATTACTAATGTGCATGGATGAATTATTTATAATAAGTTCTGCAATAAAACCGATTGTTTTAATTCCACAATGACTTTATAACCTTGCGCTGCATCAATTCGAAAGATGAAAATAAAATGAATATTTTGAAATACACAGAAATGAAAATCCCGTCATGAGTGACCCCTCAACCCGTAAGGTCTTTGTTCATCTTCAAACACAAGTGAAGATATTTTCGATGAAATCAAAGAGTAGACAATACCCCTGAAACGATCCCGGTCCAGAAACATAGCCGGGAATAAAGCAACTATGAACAGTCTTTAATAATCCACACAGAGAGACCGGGCCAAGAGAACAAAGTCAATCAATCAATCAATTACAATTACAATTTACTCAAATTAAAAATTTAAAATAAAGTCAAAATATTTTGAGAATAGAGTTGCAATGATATTTCTAGAATTCAAACCATAGAAATGATTCATCTTACCAGAATGAGAAAAATTCCATTTAAGAGACTTGCAGAAGCAGCTTAATATCAAGAATATGACATTTATTAACAACTTCTTATGAGCAGCTCACGCTTCCTTTGGGTGTGCCTTAGCTCTCTTATTCAGCCTGTGTTAATACACTACAAATAAATGTGGGATTATTAACAGAAATCATACCATGTGACGTACTCGCGGGGACAGTACTCCTGGAAGTAATATTTCATGTCCTCCGTGTGCTCCGCTCCCTCTTGTGCTTTCGGTGCTTTTCATATGAAACAGCCTCAGTTTCCAAAATCAGTTTTAGAGCAAAATACAAGCGACGTGTGTTATAATAATGTGTGTTTCAGGACAGATCGCTGCGTTCGTGTGAATCAGTTCATTCAGTTCCACTGCTGTCTTTCTGTAAGTTCCTTGCACATGATATTAGATGTCTTGGGGTCATTATTTGTAGTGTGCCAGCCACCCAGTGATCACAGTGCTTCTGTGCTTTCTTATTTCTGTCACTTTTATCATGAAATACACCTTCTAAGTGTGTTTACGGCAAAACAAACGTGAAGGAACATCAGCTAGGGATGCATCGGTCTAATACTCAGACGAGACACTGCTGACACGAAACCCTTTTTCCTTTACTATATTGTAAGTGTTCTAAGTGCTACAGATGAATATCGAAGTCATTCAATTCAAGTTTACGTAAACGTTTCTTTCCGCTGCAACTGTCTATCATAAAGTGTATCAAGACTGTACTTAAGTGTACTTCATGTGTGTCACATTATCTAGCTGCACCTTCATCTGATTTAACCCATTAGTGCACAGCTTAAATGCATGTAATACATTACTAGTTCAATTAAAAATACAGAATATTACACAGGCATAGGCTACTTAATTAAAGTGTCTCGAGATTGTACTTAAGTGTGGGTAGTTGTGTAACATATGTGTAACAGTATCTGTCTGCATCTACATAATAACTGTAGTAACTACATGCTGTTCTATAACTTAGTTACATGAGAAGTACATCTTAAGTACACCAGCTACTACTAAGGGCCTAATTTGCCAATTACTCTGTATTATGACACGAAATAAAGTGTTATCTTTCTTTCTTTCTTTTTTTGCTTCAAAACATAAGACATGACTGGTCAAGCGTGATTAAGAGAGGTTTTGTGTCTCTGTACTGGGCATGTAGTTTTAATGGCTCGCATTAAAACAGTCAAATATAACAATTTTATCGCATCAAATTACAGTATGTGGGCACAGAGAGGCAAAGAAATGTAATAATAAATAATAAATGCACATTTTGTTATGTTTGGGGAGAAGTGAACTGCCCTGTCCTGCAATTAACGTGAACAGTTTCGTGCAGGTGATCCGCTCAGCGTTCAAAGGAAGGAAACCTGCTGTTTCTTTCTTCTCTTTAAGCGTCAGACAGACACGAACAAGTTATAAAACATCTAGCGTTTGAAACATGTCTGTTCTTCCCGCTCTGTGTCGAGCTTGGTTTCACTAATAAAACGAACGCATTTCCATAAAGCGTTTATATTACCCCGTGTTGATTAGAGTATTAATTACAACATAGCGTGACTTTACATATAAATGTTTTGGTACGGTGTGCG
>NC_056713.1:7900232-7915232 GCF_018831695.1 Puntigrus tetrazona
CCAGCTGAAGAAGCTCCTTTCATTAGCAGTGTCTGGACACAACGCCACCTAAGAAGGGAGCATCTCGGGCGTAAGGTGTTTGTCGGTATTGACAAAAGAAGAGGATCATTTAGCATTTTGGGGTGTTTTATTAGTGCGCAGTGCTTTGGGTTACACTTCGGGAGCAGCTCTGCCGGTCAAATCAGCGACGGCACGGTTTTTTTCTTCTGAGGGCGTTATAGCTCTCCCTCACTCCCTCACTCGACTGACTCCGAGCGCGTCACACATGCCGTCTATCTAGGCGGCTCAGTAGGTGTTGAGACAGCTCCTCGGAGGGAGGGTTTCTGTTATCTCGTCTGGCCGCTGGAGAGCCGCCGGGTGTTCAGGAGCAGCGGAGATCCGCCATGACTTGCGCCGCGGACGGTCTCCGAGCACGGACCGGAGCTTCCACCATGTCCTGAGAGCCACGAGCCCCGAGAAGATGACCGTAAGTCCTGCGTTCACGGGCTGATCTCAGCTCCGACTCAGGTGTGACTTAGGGGCTGTGGGGACCGATTTAGAAACATGACATCATTTGAATGCTTCTGTAATGCAGATGGGTTTCACGAGAGGGCTGAAGAGAGTGTGTTTCTGCTGTTACTCTTAATGTAATGTGTGTAGGGGCATAACGGGTGTGTGAGACTGGATGAAGTGAACGCACTGTCCCTATGAAGAAGGCATGCATCATTAGACAACTAAACGGGAGGAAATCTGTACCGCTTTCCGTGTGTGTGTGTGTGTGTGTGTGTGTGTGTGTGCCACAGCTGCTCCTTGCGCATTAATGTTCGTGTTTAATCACATTAAACAATCACTTATGCAAATAAGAGAATAAAGCCTAATGAATGCGGAGCAGAGCAGTCTTGGTGTTAAAGGCCGGCGTCTCCTGAGATTAAAGCTCAGATCTCGACGAATCACGCGAGGACTCCTAATGTGTCTTAAGTGTCGATGGAAGAGCCTTTGTAAAGAGCGTTTGTTTCATAAACAGACTTCATAAAGAGCCTGTGGGTGATCATAAAGCTTGATAGATGCGTGATGGAAGTGTTCAGGCACGGTCACGTTTATTATCGAGCCTGTGTTATTATACACCATATTACACGATATTACATAATACAGATCATCTGAATAATGCACATAAATGTATATATGAATTGAAAAATACGCACAGTGAAGAACAATGTGAATGCAGTCGTGTGAAAGGATTCGTTCATACAGCTGCACAAAGACTATGTACACTTTTCCTTTTTAATTCTTCACAGGTGCTTGTTTTAGCCAGATCCTTCTTTTAAACAGATGATATGAATACGCCGCTGTGTATTAATATATGTCGGGTCAGGAGTGCTTTTCATGAATGTTGAATTGGGGCAGGTTTTCACACTCTGGACTCTTTACTCGGTTCATTTTATTTGATTATTTTTAACACAAAAATGATCTTTGCTATGACCTCCCATTCATCATCATCATCATCATCATCCTCATCGTAGATGTCTCCCCTTCGGTGTCGACTCGTTTCTCAGAAGCCCAGGTCTCGTTTTATATCTTCTGTTTAAAATCCTTTAAATGGAGTATAATACTCTTTCATACAGTCTTGTCTTTCAACAACGAATGCAGAGAAATCTTCTGGAGTGTGACGAGCCCCGTGTCCCCTATGTAGTGTGCTCATGACTGCTTCTCTTCTACTGCGGCTGCTTGACGAATCATAATTATAGATGTTTTATTGTTGTTTTGAGCCTGTTCTCCAGCGGGGAGATGTACTGTGGTGTATTTTTTCATTATTGTGAATGCACAGGCCTCTTCACCCCACTTTGTCTCCTAAAGGCTGAGGAGGTGACTGTGTTTCACTGCAGTACTGTAGCTGACCGCTGATCTGAAGGAGCTTATTCTCCATTGTTTGGCACTGAGAGGCAGAGCCCACACATCCTGTTCAGGTGAAAGAGCGCTGAGGAAGTGTGTGTTACTGTGCCAGGAGTTCAGGAAGGAAGTCTGTGTGTGTGTGTGTGTGTGTGTGTGCGCGCCTACAGAGCCAAACATAGCTTTCACATACCTCTGTCAACGATCCCCCTCCCTTTCTGTCTAATATGACTGGAATATGAGCGTGATCCTGTGTATGAGTTATTAGTGGTAGCGCCCCCTAGCAGGAGACATGGCTGAGATCAGGCTGGTGTCCTCAGATAGCCCTGTTCTGCTCAAATAACGTCGACCGCGCTCCTGTATGATTTGTATAAAAATAATTCATTATTTAACAGTAATTTAAGTCGCTATCTTTATGAGCCGATCTGTGAACCGGAAAGAAAACTCTTGGCCTGAAAACTGGGCCGAAAGCCAGATACCTAACTTTTTTTTTTTTTGTATTCAGGTATTTTTCACCATTGCGTAAACACTATATCAGCAAAGCACTATTTAACTTTATAATTATATTTCTTGAACATTTTTGAGACCTTCTTGAGTCAGGCATGTATTGTTTTCTGTGCAAATAAATGCTGAGCAGAATATATTACAGTTCCCAGTTTGAGGACCATTTTGTATTTTTTGTTATTTTACTGTACTGTAATTATCATCATTATTGTCTAATATTTGACAGAAAAACAGTACAATGTCGATGGAGTTGCTTTTATTTTGTCAGAAACCCACAGCAAGCCCTTCTTTTTGTTCAGTCTTCAGCAGTGTTTGATTCCTGAAGGTATCAGAAAACACAACGTTCTGCAGTTTATTTGCTAGTCGTTTAAAGTCATTTAAAGTCATTTAAAGTCATTTGCCCGTTTCAGTCATCATACAGTAATCCAGTGTTTCTCGGGCCGCTGTCGATGTGTTCCAATCTGTTCCATGAAGAAAAACAAAACCGTGACAACAGAGAAACACTAGTTATGATATAGAGATTATCATAGAATTGATTCCAGAGACCGTCTCTGCATTTAATAACAAACTGTTCTCTCTCTTCATTATACATCCCTGTCATTGTACTCTTCTACTTTATTCTGTTCAGAGCTTTGAAAAGCGCTATATAAATAAAAATGATTGATTGATTGATTGATATCAGATTAGTTTTTTCAAGTAACTGGTGAAGTAACACATTACGTTTTCATTTAGAGTTACTTTTACAAATAATTAACTCCAGCTCCTTCCTTTTTCACGCACTGACTGACAGCTCTGGGGTTGCCATGTTGAGAGAAATCAGGAGTAAGTTGTGCGTGAACATGATCTAACTCTAGTCCTAGACTAAATATCATTTAAAACTAGATTCAGTGCTCATCGAAATCAATAAAATCAGTGAGACGCAAACTTTGCAAACCTGCAGTAATTAGTAATAGTGTGAAAGTGTTTGCCAAAAACATAACTTTCTTTTTTTTTTGCATTAAAAACATGCACCCAAGCCCAGCCCAGATGAGAAAAAGCAACGCAAAAGTTCCATAAAAAAAAACTAATGAATGCAATTATTTACTTTTGAGAAGCAACTCAATATTGTAGTGCACCCAACCCTGATAAAAGAGATTCTCCAGCACAGCTCGGCTACTTCCAAGTAAAGGTTTAAGATTTTCCCGGGTGATGATGTCAGTAGACGTGTGTCTGATCTCAGTCTTTGTGTGTCAGGATTACCGGGAGGATGGCATGGATCTGGGCAGCGATTCCTCCAGTCGCTCCAGCTCTGAGTCCAACTCCAACAAGGTGACGCCCTGCTCCGAGTACAAGTCCTCTCCCAGCCTGGAGCTGGCGGGGCTGGAGGACTACGAGGAGGACGAGGACTGGGAGAGGGAGTACACGGACCCCGGCCCTCTCAGAGCCTCCTCCGGGCCCCGGCAGCCCGTCCAGATCAAGACTAACAGAGCGGAGAACGTGGAGGAGAGCCAGCTTCCGGCCATGGACTGGGCAGCTCTGGAGAGACACCTGGCCGGCCTTCAGTGCAGAGAACAGCAGAACCACAACCACGGCCTGATCCGGACCAACTCCACCAACGTGAGTCCCTGCTCCTCACAATAACCGTTCATTTTACATAGAAACCCTAGACCTTACCACAGAGCCAGTACATGCAGGATCTTCTCAAAAGCTGACACTAAATCTGGTTTCAGACACCAATGACTCATATTTCTAGTGATTCTGCATTTGAGCAAATGTCGTATAATCCCGTCCAGGTTCCTGGAGTTTTTTGGCTCTTGGTTCTTGTTAGCTGAACTCAGAACCAGTTTGTGGTTTGATTCTTGGTGACGAAGCGGTGCGCAGACCCGGGACAGGTTTGACTCTCAGTCGTATCTGATCAGAGATGTTCAGAAGGAAGGATCTGGTAGTGAGTGAAACAAGCCCGGCGCTGCTCGATCAGCTCTTAGATGAGCAGGGGATGGCTGTGGGCTTCACTTCCAGAGAGATGCTCCTCACGACACGTTCACATCTGCAGCTCTGCTTCGATTCAGGTCGGAATCAGGGTTCCACGCTCTTTGTTTTTTATACTGCAGTCATCTTCACGTCGATCTAAATCAATACCAACAGAAGATACTTTGAAGAACGTTAAATAAAACCAACAATAAAAGTTAAATACCTTCTCTTGAGCTTCGTTTTGTGGATAATATGGCCCTAAAATAAAAGAGAATTAATTTTGTTATGTTTTATTATATAGTACTCTCAATTCTTATTTAAATCTATTCTGTCGAACCAGCCTCTATATTCTGGTTTATATTCAGATTTTTCTCTGCTGTTTTCTCTGGTGTGTGGCACTTCTGCAGGAAAAGTTATAACTGTTTCTTTTACAGTGTTTATGATTATGATGATTCAAATAATATGATGACAAATGAACATTTGTGACATCAAGCAGCTCAAGGAGCAGTTCTTAACAGAACAGCTAAAATAAACTGGAAGCATCTGACACTGGAAGACTGGAGGAGGTCATCTCTGGAAATATAATACAAATCAAAAACACTAATAACAGCCTTTGTGTGTGTGTGTGTGTCTCTCTCTCTCTCGCTCTCTCTGTGTCTCTGTCTGTGTGTGTATGTGTGTGTGTGTGTGTGTGTGTCTGTCTCTGTGTGTGTGTCTCTGTGTGTGTGTGTGTCTGTGTATGTGTGTGTGTGTGTGTGTTTGTCTCTCTCTCTCTGTGTGTCTTTCTCTGTGTGTGTGTGTGTGTGTGTGTGTGTGTGTGTGTGTGTGTGTGTGTGTGTCTCTCTCTCTCTCTCTCTCTCTATGTCTTGTGTGTGTGTGTGTGTGTGTGTGTGTGTGTGTCTCTCTCTCTCTCTCTCTATCTCTTGTGTGTGTGTGTGTGTGTGTGTGTGTAGCGCTCAGCAGATGGCGCTGCATTCACAGATCATCCTCAGTCATGTGGTCAGTGTATATTCCTGTGACTGTGAGATGTGCAGTTCATTCTGAGTGTGTGTGTGTGTGTGTGCTTCTATAATGTTGATGTTTGTGATAGAGTGGATGAAAGGTTATTATAGATGATTATTGACTATGGTGTAGTTAGTGTAGTATATACTGAACCAGTTCAGGGTTGCCAGTTCTCAAGAAACGTTTGGAGTGTGTCTCTGGATCAGTAAGTGAAGTGTCCAGGGGTCAGCGAGAGGTCAGTGATCAGCTGATTGATTCAGAACGCACACACACACACACACACACACACACACAGGTGTGAGCTCAGAGCGTCACGTGGTCATTCTGTGGTCAAACGCCTCACTTCTGTTTTTATTACGCCGCACAGACGGGAAGACACGGCCAAAACAACACAGAAATATTTAATCACTGTTAAAATGAAATAATCCCTTTATAAACCTTAAATACACTTAGTGTTGGAAAAAAATTCAGCACTCTTTTTTTAATTTCCATAAATACTTTTGGGTAAACCTAGGGTTCTGTTATTTTTATTTTCTTGATTATGTTTTCTTTCTTTCTTCTTGTTTCATGATTTTATGTAAATGGTTTAATTACATTCGAATAAATCATAAAAACACATGTGGAGTTTAACAACTTATATATAATTTTTTCCTGAGCGATACAATAATTTATATATTATAGGTTGTTGGCCGATGTTGTTTTTTTTTTTTTAATTTAAGAGAAAAAAAATTAATTTAACATTGATTTTTGGTAATTAAATAAAGGCAGTTTAATTAAACTTCAAACATGAAAACAAATAAATATGCACCAATTCCTTTTATAACAGAGGTCTCCTGTTTAAATTAAAACACAGGGGAGAAAAATTGTCATGTTCCTTTTAAAAAACAGTAATAATTGTAATGTTATTATTATTGTGAGTGTGTGTATCTGCACCATTCTTTAACACACAGACTTCATAACTCAGTAGAAGTTTTTGTTCTTTAATGTTTGCATGCGCTAGTTAGATAATTTGATGAAGTTTTATTCATCTAAAATTATACCGTAAATAACTGGATTCTGTGATTCATGTATTTCTCCACATGGTGGAAATCATACGGCCTCTAGATAATGTTTCAGGGTTTATTGTTGGAGAAACCCTACAGCGAGTCCCAGTCTCTTGGTGGACCACCATCTAACCTAAAGCCTGACTTCATTTATTTCCCAGCTGATGACATCTCTGGAGCTTCCCAGAGGGAGATTTGATCTGCAGACAGATGCTGTTCCTCAACCGTATCTAACATCTAAACAGAGCAGATCTTCATCTCCAGAATCAACATGAGCTCCAGAGAGCCAGAAAACACTTATTACAGAAGCTCATCACACCTGAAGATGATCGATATAAAACACTCTTTCTAACAGTACAGCAGACACTGACGTAAAATCATATGAGTGTGAGAAATGAGCTAAAACACAGGTTCAATATGTGAACCCTGGCACATTCTTATTACACTGAGAGAGTTATTGAAACGTTTCAGAACTGAAATGTCTGTGGACCTTTGCTAAAATCGTGTTTGAAATACCAAATCAACCCTAAACCTACCTGACAGTGTTAACAGATGCAAAACTGACATAAAACACATTAGTGGATGTTCAGCCGTGTGATTTCAACAGATCTCAGGTGTTTAGTTGAAGACAGTAAGAGTCTGGAGATATGACTGCAGTTATTCTGTCAGGATTTGACACGAGAAGCTGGACGTTATACCATTACTCTACAAGAGCTTTTACTGGGAGAAACAAACACTGACCATACGCTCTTAGACATTCACAGATCAGCCATTTCAGTGATTCAGAATCAGTCGTTCTTGAAATCGTTCTCTTCTTGAAATCACCATTTCAGAACAAATACTTCATTACGGTGCTCACGAAAAGGAAAACATCGCTCCAAACCTGTTTGAGTTTCTTCTGGTGGTCTCCATTGACTTCCACTGTATTTGTCTTTTCACACAATGGAAGTCACCATTCTTCTTTTACGTGTCAAACAGTTTTATCTTGAGTGTGTGTGTGTGTGTGTGTGTGTCTGGACATGCCCTCACACGCACACGCTCGTCAGTGCAGGATCCGTCTGGTCCTGTGTGTGTGTGTGTGTGTGTGTGTGTGTGTGTGTGTGTGTGTGTGTGTGTCTGGACATGCCCTCACACGCACACGCTCGTCAGTGCAGGATCCGTCTGGTCCTGTGTGTGTGTGTGTGTGTGTGTGTGTGATCTGCCTGACGTCGTCTCTGGACTGAATGAGTGTGAATGTGAGGAGAGCGCCGGGCTCGACACAGGTAACATCACATGGCTTTGAGTTTAAGGGCTAATGGCTTCATTAGCGATCAGCGTTCCTGTGGTGTGTGTGTGTGTGTGTGTGTGCGTGCGTGTTTAACGTGAGTGATGTGAGGTTGGTCAGACATGTCTGCTCTCGTTCTGTTCAGAATCACACACAGTGTTTAGTTTGTTCAACACTCATCTTTTCACTCCAGAATCATACAGTAAGAACGTTTTATAACTTTTGTCGTTGCTGTATTGTTTTGTATTTCATGACAATTGAACAACTTCTAAATGCACCAAATCTTATTATCATTTCTTTTGTGTGAAGTTGCACTTTTTGGTTTTCCGTTTCATTTCTGAATCGAAAGAAAGGTATGAAACAGTTACTTTAAAAACACCTCAAAATATTAAGATTTTCTTACTGTAAATCACCGTAAAGGCAGTAAATACAACCATAACAGAGATGCTTTCTGTGATCATAGTAATTCAGATGTGGGGTTAAAATGGTTTTTGTGATTGTCATGAAAATGATTTAACAGTGAATAATCTGATTTAATGGGCTGATTGTCTTTGTACAGAAACCGGCAGGTGTGTTTACGGCATCACACACACACACACACACACACACACCGGTGATGTCATCAGGGCGAGCCTGCATGTGTTTGCTGTGGAAACGCATGACCCGCGGCAACACATTCAGCCTGTGTGTGTGTGTGTGTGTGTGTGTGTGTGTGTGTGTGTGTGTGTGTGTGTGTGTGTGAGTTGTGAATTGCAGGTTTGAGTCAGACTGAATTACAGGACACACACACAGAATGATGTATTTATGTGATTATGTAGGGTGTGTGACGGTGGAAGGAAACACACACATGTTTAAGTGTTGTGCGTGTGTGTGTGTGTGTGTGTGTGTGTGTGTGTGTGTGTGTGTGTGTGTGTGTGTGTGTGTGTGTGTGCTGGCCTGGTTTGGTATCTAAAAATAAAGTTTCTCCAGCATGAAACTCAAGCTGGCCACGTCCACACTGCCTTCACTCTTTCCCTGCATTAAACCTGCAGAGCAGAGCAGAGCAGACTGAGCTAGAAGTCACACATTCTCAGTTCAATTCAGATTTCCACTGATGTCTGGTTTGACAACTATTTTAAAATCTGGAATTTGAGGGAGCAAAAAAATTAATATTGTGAAAATCTCCTTTACTCATATAGGTTTTTATATATTCACAGTGTAAAATACATACAGTGTATTGTTGTCTATTGACCACTCACTAATACAAAACCTTCAAATAAAATTATTTTATGGCCAAGGCATTATTTATCATTTAAATAAAACTGGGGAAAAAAACACTAACTATAACAACTAAATCACAGAAACAATGAACTTCAAAATTAAAATCTAAAAATAAAAAAATAATGAAAATGCATGTCCAATCAATAAAATTTATTTGATCAGTTTATTTATGTATTTTAACAGTAGCACCCTGCAAATTGTTTTAAATCGATTTAGAAATATTTTAATATTTATGGATTCATGACTGAATAAAAATGCAGTATTAAAAATAGCAATAATCAAATAAATACACAAAACAGCAACCGTTTATTTCATTGTCATCAAATGATTGTTGGCAAACCGAGTGTTAACAGAGGTTTACCCTTAAAATAAAACCGCCACGGTTTCTTCTGAGTAAACGGAGCTTTACTTCGGTGTGTGTGTGTGTGTGTGTGTGTGTGTGAGGAGGTGTGTGACACTGTTTCTTCATGGTTTGCAGCTCTGTAGTTTTCGGCGTGCTGCTGTGAGTGTAGTTAAACATTCATGACGGAGCGCTGTGGAAATGTCACGCGTCTAAAAGCGGCTCTTCCCTGCGGATCACAGAGAGAGAGAACACTAAACATCCACATCTGAGAGAGACGAGGAGGAAACCTCACTAGTACTGGTGCTCATAGAGATCAGACTACACCACAAACTCATCCCAGAGTAGACACTAATCATCTTGTATTTGTAGCGTCCAAACATTTTTAGTTACGTTCCCAACATAATCCAGCATAGACCTGCTCTATATGTGAACTAATCAGCGAACCAGATCTTCAGATCTTCAGATCTACTCAACCTGTTGAGACTGACATCAGTGCTGATCAGTGAAAGGACGAGTGTTCACAAAATGAGAGCTTGCTGATGTGAATGAGTTCTGGAGAGACGTTTCTCAGCATCAGTGTCTGAATGGGTGCCGTCAGAATGAGAGACAAACAGCTGATAGAAACATCACCATAATCCTCAGCGCTCCAATTCATAATAACGCTTCCTTAATTCCTCAATTAGGAGAGAAATCTGCCTTTTTGATATTTTTGATTTTGCTTTGTGTGTGTTATTGTAGATTATAGACTCAAATTTTATTTAAAAACGTTGCAATGATGTCCTTGTTTCTTACAAACACACAGAATCATATCTGCTCCTCAGGTCTATATTTAGATTTCTGTAACCGTTCACAGCTCAAGACTGTGCCATTATGGTGCCTTTATATAATGCAAACACACACACACACACACACACACTGCTATTCTGGAGCTCTTCCAGATCCTGAATCACAGGACACACACACACACACACACGTTTCAGCAAGTGTCACTCTTCCTCAGACGTTTTCAGGAACACAAATGTCTGACATCTGATGAGCATCAGTTACAGAAAGCGAGCGTGACGGCAGTGATGTCATCCTCTCATTTCACACACACACACACACACACACACACACACACACACACACACACACATAATCCAGAGAGAGAGTGAGGAGCCGATTATCCTCCGTCCTTTATGTCTCATGAAAGGGATTTGACAATCATTTAATGGCCAGAGAACAGTCAGAAGAGCGTTAATGCAGACAGGAAACAGGATGTGATGTCATCTCGGCTCCACCTGACCGACCAGCTGCAGGTGACCCGGACCCGGGGTCGTCTGGTTCCTACTTCGATGCGTCTCTTCTCTCTGTTGATGCTGTCACTGAATGAGGCTCGTTGTGTGTGTGATGAAGGAGAGAGTTAATCTGCTTTATGTGAACTCAGGACAGATGGCACAGACAGATTAAACTCGCTCCTGTTATCCTGCGCCCAGCTATCACACTCCAAGCAGCTCCAAAATATTACAATAGAAAAGTGCAGTACCGTAAAATATTAGATTATATTTGAGTTTTCATTGGGTCTCATTGGGTCTCTCTGATGATCTGCTGACTCGGCAGTGGTCCAGAAGATGATCATTGACCGCCTCCTCAAAGAAGGTCCTTAAGGGCCTGAAGTTTACTGGAAGGAAGAAACTGGGTAGGAAAAGGTGTTCAAGCGACAGGGACGACCACAAGAATACTGATTCAAACACTTAAGAGAGATTCAGCGTCTTCAGGGAAAGAGCTACCAAGACACTTCTGAGACAGAATGGTCTTTTCTTTGGCTTCTTTTCTTTGTAAATCAAGGTCTAGAGTCTGGAGAAAGACTGGAGAGACACAGAACCCGAGCTGCTTGAAGTCCGGTGTGAGGTGTCGGTGATGGTTTAGTGATGGTTTGGTGCTGGTTTAGTGATGGTTTAGTGAGGGTTTAGTGATGGTTTGGTGCTGGTTTAGTGATGGTTTAGTGATGGTTTAGTGATGGTTTGGTGCTGGTTTAGTGATGGTTTAGTGATGGTTTAGTGATGGTTTGGTGATGGTTTGGTGCTGGTTTAGTGATGGTTTGGTGCTGGTTTAGTGATGGTTTAGTGATGTTTGGTGCTGGTTTAGTGATGGTTTAGTGAGGGTTTAGTGAGAGTTTGGTGTTGGTTTGGTGATGGTTTAGTGATGGTTTGGTGCTGGTTTAGTTATGGTTTAGTGATGGTTTAGTGATGGTTTGGTGCTGGTTTAGTGATGGTTTAGTGATGGTTTGGTGCTGGTTTGGTGCTGGTTTAGTGATGGTTTAGTGAGGGTTTAGTGAGAGTTTGGTGTTGGTTTGGTGATGGTTTAGTGATGGTTTGGTGCTGGATTAGTTATGGTTTAGTGATGGTTTAGTGATGGTTTAGTGAGAGTTTGGTGTTGGTTTGGTGATGGTTTAGTGATGGTTTGGTGCTGGTTTAGTTATGGTTTAGTGATGGTTTAGTGATGGTTTGGTGCTGGTTTAGTGATGGTTTAGTGATGGTTTGGTGATGGTTTGGTGCTGTTTTGGTGCTGGTTTAGTGATGGTTTAGTGAGGGTTTAGTGAGAGTTTGGTGTTGGTTTGGTGATGGTTTAGTGATGGTTTGGTGCTGGTTTAGTGATGGTTTAGTGATAGTTTGGTGATGGTTTAGTGATGGTTTGGTGATGGTTTAGTGATGGTTTGGTGCTGGTTTAGTGATGGTTTGGTGCTGGTTTAGTGATGGTTTGGTGCTGGTTTGGTGATGGTTTAGTGATGGTTTGGTGCTGGTTTAGTGATGGTTTAGTGATGGTTTAGTGAGGGTTTAGTGAGAGTTTGGTGTTGGTTTGGTGCTGGTTTAGTGATGGTTTAGTGATGGTTTGGTGATGGTTTGGTGATGGTTTAGTGATGGTTTGGTAATGGTTTAGTGATGGTTTGGTGTTGGTTTGGTGCTGTGACGTCTGTGTCATCAAGTCAAAAGTCAATACAGCCTTCTACTAGGAGACTTTGGAGCACTTTATGCTTCCTTCTGCTGACAAGCTTTATAAAGATGCTGATCTCCTTTTCCGGCAGGACCTGCCCACAGAGACAAGAGTGCTTCTACGTGATTGGCTGAACATGATATTCCTGTTCTTGATTGATCGGCCAGCATGCCTTCCTGAACCCACTGTGGAATCTATGGTATATTTTCAGCCCAGCAGAGACTCAGACCGATCTCTTCTTTCACTGCCCGAACAAATGAACATACTTTGAAGAACCTGAACTTTTCTGCTTTGCAGACACTTTTTTGATCGATTTTAGGAAATGTTGTAATATTTTGAGATACTGAATTTCGACTTTGATGAGCTATCAGCTCTAATCATCACACTGAAAAGTATTTATCACTTTCGTCTAAAGCGAGTATTAAAGTACAGCTGTCATCCTGTGATCTGTAATGAGTTTGTAAGTACTGTACCCAGCTCTGTACAGTGCAGAAACAACCCCTGAATATGATAGAGATGGTGTTTTGAAGAAAACCCACACTGTGATGAATAATTGACTGAAACACACCGTGAGTCTCTGCTCGCTCTGCTTTTCTCGGCCTTCGTTTTGGACTGATTGTTTGGATACATGTAAAAGGTTAAAAGGTTAGAATAGAAACGGTGCTTCAGTAATTCATTGACATTATTTCTTTCAGTTACCTTTTTGTGTTACGGACTTTTAGTGAATCCCAAGCGTTAAAGCTGACAGCCCTAATATTAACATCTAGCTAATAATTGCATTTACAGTAACATAAATTCAATCTTATACATCTTTCATGGATTATGTGAACAGGAGCTCAGGGTGGGAATCACATCTATTGATTGCATCTGTTTTAGAATTACGAGAAAGTATATATTTAGGGTAAAACAGTACTATCTTAAAAATATTATCTGAAAAAATGTATTTTGTATATGCAAACAGGACGCAGGCTAAAAACAGCGTCCTCGTGCAGGAAGACAACTTATTTACAAACAAAGTGTAAAGTAGCTGGACTGTGTTTAGAGAAGTGTGTGTGTTCACACACGGGAACGGTTGTCATCAGCTGTCCACTGTTACACACACATGCAAATGAAGGACACACATCACACCTGTTTTGTAGAATCAAGTTAAACATTTGCTTATACACGTCTTTGTGTGTGTGAGTGTGTGTGTGTGTGTTTCTGTGTCTCTGTGTGTGTGTCTCTGTGTCTGTGTGTGTGTGTGTGTGTGTGTGTGTGTGTGTGTCTCTGTGTGTGTGTCTCTGTGTCTCTGTGTCTCTGTGTGTGTGTGTGTGTGTGTGTGTGTGTGTGTCTCTGTGTGTGTGTCTCTGTGTCTCTGTGTCTCTGTGTCTCTGTGTCTCTGTGTGTGTGTGTGTGTGTGTGTGTGTGTGTGTCTCTGTGTGTGTGTCTCTGTGTCTCTGTGTCTGTGTGTGTGTGTGTGTGTGTGTGTGTGTGTCTCTGTGTGTGTGTCTCTGTGTCTCTGTGTCTCTGTGTGTGTGTGTGTGTGTGTTGACAGGGCAGCGTGTGAATGGCAGAGCTCTGTCTCAGGAATTCTTTAGCTGCAGGAATGTGCCTCAGAAAGCCTCTTTTCTCCTCCCACCGCTTTTCTCCACTCTTTCCTTTCATCCCTCCTCCCTCCTCTCCGGATCCGTGGGACGTCTCCTCCCCCGCTCCACTCTGAAAGGTCGCTCCTCCCTCTCTCAGGGCTCCGGCCCCGCCCCCCGCGGGTGTGTGCTGCGCTCTGATTGGCCGGCGGTGAGTAAGTCCTCTCCGGCAGCGCTCCGTCTCTCCGTGTGCAGAGGCGCTGGATACAGACGTGTGTCGGGTGGGACTCTCCTGTGTTTCTCCTGCGGATCTGTTCTAGAGGATGCAGTGAGAGATGGTGCACCAGGACAGCTGCTCTTATCAGGTAGGGTCAGATGAGAAGAGCATCGCTGGGGGAGAGCACGTCTTTCTCTGGAATCCGATCTCTAGCCCAAGGCTCTCGTTTAGATGTTTCTCTGGAGAAAAGGCCTCAGAAATGGATGAAATCATGGCGTGTTTGGGAGATCGTGAGTCAGTGTGTCAGTGCTTTGGCTGTGAAGATGTATGAATGTATGTTCAGGTGTGTGTGTGTGTGTGTGTTACGTCTCGTAACCTCAAGAGAAGCGCCCCACTTTATTCCATGACACACACACACACACACACACACACATCATCATCATCATCATCAGAAAATGACTCGCGTCATTCATTAAAGCCATGAGAGATGAAGTCATGGTATATTCTGTATATAGTCACAGGTCGTTAGAGACTGATCTGTTGTGTCTCTGTCTATTCCTCCGACTGCTCTTTTATTCTGTAGCTTTCTGAATTATTATGTTTTTAGATCCGTGGCACGTTATTAGATGGTTTTCCTGCTTGTTCTGAAGGATAGATGTATCTCAGACTCGTGTCATGTATGCTTCTGGACGTGTTCATATTTAAACCTAGCCAACGCTTAGATTGTTATTCTGGTGTGTGTGTGTGTTTATCTGGAGGGGAATAACACACACACACACACACACACACAGAGAGAGAGAGACGGGTAACAGGATGGTCCACAGGAAAAAGCAACAACCTCAGGATGAGTTTGAGACAGATTTAAAAGAGTGGAGAGAATTTATGTGAAGTAAAGACATTTATTTAAAAAGGATGCTTTAGTAAGTGAATTAATTATTGAAATTATCCTCATATTCATAAAGAACGCTTTCAGTTGATTAATAGTGCCTGGAAAGATGCTTGTTTCTGTTGAAAAC
>NC_056713.1:7920232-7927732 GCF_018831695.1 Puntigrus tetrazona
AATATACCCCAACAAACATTCAGTACAACCTCAATACACCTAGGAGCAGAAATCAATCAGACACTTCGACCAATCGTGTTTAGCTTAAGAGGTGTTTCTTTGTTTTTTTTTGGTTTGAGCGTGTGCTCAGGGAGACGCGGGCCTTTTCTTCAACTTTCCAGGACCGCAGCGTGAGAGCGGAGCTGTGGCTCAGATACTGAAACAGCCTCACGTTTCTGAAGACCGGCTTTCAAACACTCTCTCTATGAACACGAAGGGATCCCCCTCACACACACACACACACATCCTTCCCAAAAGGGAAGCAGCTCCTTCTCTCACACACACACACACACACTTTAACCTGAACCTCTGCCGCTCGCTTTCTGTTTCACGTGAGCGTGAGGAGCTCTTCTGGTCATGTCTCTGTCGTGTTGACCCGGTGTCTTTACGGTAAAACACTGTGACCGTAGCCTTCTTCCCTAGATTCAGATTAGCGTAAGAAAATCCCATGATCTTTAAGACGGGACACTACAGGCTAAACAGTCACTTCTGAGAACGAGACGCTGAGATTCAGCTTCTTGAGCAGCGCTTACACGCACCACACTCGATCGATGTATCATTAAGTTGATTTAATCATTGCACCCTTGCACACTATATATGTTTCAAATCTCTTTATGTTGTTTTTTCCTGTTTTTTCTGGCGGTTTGTGATTTGTGGAGAGAGGAAAAAAAGAGAAATGCAAAATCCCCTGTGTAAAAACCTTTGTAATGTCAGCAGAATCAAATGAGAGTCTGAGCCGCATATGAAAACATGAAAACACAAAAAGCGGTGGATTATGGCGATGTCTGTTAGTTACGATGTTTGCTGATAGTTAAAGTACTCTGACTTCTGCTGCGCAATTATATTCAACACTTGATAGTAAGCTCATGTCAACTGATTCTCATGAACTAAGTCTCAGAGTAGACTGTTAGGGTTAGTTTCTGATAGTCAGTATGTAGTATGTTGTGCTGTTAGGCAGATAGTCTACTAACACTCTACTGACTGCTAGTCAACAAGTAGTTACTTACTCTTAGTAGCATGTTTAAAGCAGACTATCGTTTTTAATGCACCTCGGTTTTAGTATCATTTTATTACTAAAGCGCACGCTCAAAGGTCTGTGGTCTGAGCTCTAGTAACGCTCAGCCGGTTTTCTGATGCTTCAGCAGTTCCTCTTCCTGCTCGCTGTGACTTTCTGGTGATGTCGCTGCTGATGTCATCACGGGTATTCCAGTGCTCTCACTGTGTGCTTTTCAAAAAAATCAACGCCATTTTGATACAGCGCGCCCAAAAGCATAAGAATCAACCGAAGTGTCCTCCACCGAGGGCTTTGTGACGCTGTGTGTTCCCGCAGGCTCCAGAGCGGGATGAACCTGCAGATCTGCTTCGACAACGACAGCGGCAGCGACAAAGACAGCGACGCGGACGACAGCAAGACAGAGACCAGCCTGGACACTCCGCTGTCTCCCATGGTACACACACACACACACACACACACACGCGTTCTGAGACAGCCCCATCCAGAATGCCCCTGAATTGGGGATGTTGTTTGCGAGGCTTGGCTTCCCAGCAGTCATTGCAGCGGGTGTTACTGTAAGGTGAGTCAAAGAGGGTCACAGGCCACAGAAATGACCCCACCTACACTGACCCTGTGCAATCATCGTTCATCAGCCCTACCATTACAACACTTCCCCCTGGACACACACACACACACACACACACACACAGAGAGAGAGAGAGAGACACTCGCTTGACTCGGTTTCAGTTTCATAAAATGCTTTATGCAAAGCACAACAAGTTCTCTCTTTAACACGCACTAATCTAAAACAAATCTAAACTGTATATATATATATATATATTCATCCCTCATCCCACCCTCTCTCTGAAACAAGTAGAAAGTGTTTCATAGCAGACTTTTACTGGCGCTCTAATAAATCAAGAATTGCATTCATAAGCACTGGTGCTAAAATCACCAAAACACTGGGATGTAGAAACAAGCAGAGCAAAATGCTGCCTATGTTCTTTCAAAACCCAAGAATGGCACACACTAAACTCAGAAGGCCTCGCATAAAGCACTGCACTGATAATATCACGAAGACATCTCAAAACTCAACATCTGCAGACACCTTGCTGTTTGACTTTGTTACAGAGAGAACGTGGTGCTGTGAGGAAAAGGCTGAGAGTTCGTTCTGTTTGAGAGTTAGCTTTCAGAAACTAAACAGATCACACATACTGTAGATGATAGCGTCTAATACTGATATGTAAAACAAAGCAGAAATATCTGAACGTGTCTCAGGTCGTTCAGGAGGACAGATCATCATGTTTGTCTTTTGTGTTCAGAGCAAACAGAGCTCGTCCTACTCAGACCGAGACACCACGGAGGATGACTCGGAGTCTCTGGAGGACATGGACTTCTTGAGCCGGCAGAAGAAGCTGCAGGCCGAGGCCAAGCTGGCCCTAGCGATGGCCAAACCCATGGCCAAGATGCAGGTGGAGGTGGAGAAGCAGAACCGCAAGAAGTCTCCTGTGGCCGACCTGGTATGTAGAGGGACGATCTCCAGTTCAGAAGTAATGTCACAGAATATAAATCAAGGTGTCGGTTGCATGATGTACAAGGGTTTCACGCAGAACTAGAGGAAGGACAGAATATAGAAAGTCAAATCTAACGAGTCCAACAGCTTTCAAAGATATAACAATCTGGATCGATTAAAAGATAAAAGACAGGCTCTTACAGATACAAATAGTTTTTATGAAATAATTTAACCGTGCTTTGATTTCAGAGCTGCAGAGATCGAGATAAAACTGCGTCTCCTTCAACACACGTAATTCACGTTTTAAATTCAAAGCTGGCCAATTGAGCGTAAATCCGCACAATCTGGCAACCCTCGGCAAACCCTTGGCTTCTGTGAGGCATGCTGGGAAGGTCACTTTAGAAATATAACAGGTTACAGATTACAAGGGTTTCAATTACTGTTTTAAAATAACTCATTACATTTGAGTACTTTTTGATTTCTTTTGTAAATTTGTCATATTTTCAACTGAAACACGTGAACCTTACAGCAGAGCTCAACACTGACTACTGATTTGATTAAATCACACTTACTTTGAGATCATTCTGAGGTTCAGTGCAGATTTAAAATCATACGAATAGCTACCATACTTAAAAAAAATAAAAATCTTTCTATGAAAGGAAACACTGGTGCCTAACAATGACTTGAGAAAGAAAGTAGTTTTGTTTTATTATCAAATAAAACAGTTATAAAAATATGTGTATTTTTATAATCAAAAATATTTTCATGTTGTGAAATATTGCCGTTTATATACTGATTTCTGCCGTGCAGTGTGTTATCGCTGTTGAAACTGTGACACCTTTTCTTTGATTCTTTTTCATTTTAAAAGAGCAGCATTTATTTAAAATTGAAATCTTTTCTAGCGGTGCAAGTCTTTACTGTTGCTTTGTATTTGTTTGTGCATCACAGAAATAAAATAGATTGTAAAGTATATTAAAATAGAAAATATATATTTTAAACTAGGGCCTAAAACTAAAATAGGGCCTTAATGAGCATAATAAAATTCTTTAAAAAACATTGAGAATCTTACCGATCAGCTGTTGAGTGGCAGTGTATATTATTTCTGTAATAAGTACTTTATTAAAGGTGTGCTAAAACTGTATGTTTCACATATGGAACTACCCCTAATAATAATTACTATATATGTTATATTATCATATTATATATGAAAGAATCAAATGCTTGTGGTGTGTGTGGATATAAATGTTTTACACAAATGGAATATTATCATGAGACACTCTACGTGACGTGTGCTGGTCAGTCTGTATATAGAAACACAATCGAAGCAGTAATAGTGACATCAGCAGAGTTTCAGGAGAAGCAGAGACACACTGAGTCTTCTCCGCCGCGGAGCTGAAACTGTGACACACACACACACACACACACACACACACACACACACACACACGCACTTCAGGAAGCGCTGGAGAGATGAGTGTGGCTCACATCAGGGTAATTCTTCCACACGTAAAACACCGCAAACAGAGAAACTCTTAGAGCTCTGCTGCACATGAGAACTAAAACTGACCTCTGCTGTCTCAGCCCCTTCAGACACGCCGCTCGTCATGTTTCTCGGGACAGCCCACCCTTAGATCATCTCCACGGTGAACACGAGAGCTGAGATGTGAAGACCGACGCTGGCTGCTGTGAACAGACCTTGGGCTCAATCTTATTTTATCATATATCCACGTTAAAGCATTTGAATCTTTTTTTTTAGACATATCTTCCCCGTGTCTCGTCAATGTTTGTGTGCGGCTGCCCTTCTTTGAGGAATTTACTTTACAATATCTTACAAATCGGAGAAAATAATTGTCATAACAGCGAGAGAAAAAACAGAGCGCTTGAGAAATAAAGTGTGTTTGATTAGAGCTGAAGCCAGGAGCAGCGAGCTTCATACAACATGAATTATTTCAGAGCAGGATTCAGAAAACATCAATGAAAGAGCAGCGCTGCGAAATGCATTAATTATGAAACATATTCACTTTCACTACGGAAAGCTATAGTGTTACTACTAAGATCAGATCAAGGCTGGTTTTCGTCTCGTGATGTCACTGCAGGCCATCTTGTAATATTAATGAAAAGAAACGGCATCGTGGTCATCTTCATATGAGAGTCAGTATGGGATTATTAGTTTTGTATACTAAAAGCTTAAAACTTGCATGTACGTAAGCGTTCGATTGAACAACCATCTCAAAGCTGCAAAGCAGAAGTGTTTTTTCCTCTCTAGTGAGCTCCTGGCTCCTTTATTGTTTCTGAGCTGGATTCATCTGACCGTCACAGGTAGAAGTATTAACGGGATCTCTGTACTCACTACAGTATAAGCCCAGCTCACCATTGTCTCACGCCGCTCAGATCTGTCTAAGATGGGGAAAAACCTCTGAATAGGAACAAGGTCAGAGCGAGTGAACGAATGTGAAAGTAAAACAGCTGCGTGTCAGAATGAAGCGGGTCCTCATGGGAACTTCAGATGGGTGGTTTACCTGAAGAATTACCATGTGTGATACTGCTATTTGTAATGAGTTTCTGTGAAGAGATACGACCATCATGCTTATTTTTGTTCGTAATTCCTCAAGTCCGCTGCTCAGACCGAATTAGAAATGATAATAACCCAGGGTTCTCTGGAATGGCTGACTGTGATTGGTCAGGGCTGATGATACACGTTTATTATGTAGATTACACAGAAGCGTTGTGTGACACCTCAATCAAACCGTTTCCAGGCGAAATCTTAAAAAACAGTCAATAACAGCATCACGTTATCATAGTCCTGCTGCTAACTCAAATCTCCGCTGATGATTCAGTCTGAGAAACGTTGATCTCACTTTCGTCTCATAAACGCTTTCTTAGAATCAATTGCTTTAAGCAAAACTGAACATTATCTGAATCCCTTTCTCTGAACGACTTCCTCCGGCCTCAGGTTTTCAAGTCGTATTTTCATGCTTTTTAAGAGAAAATACTCTCCGTATCCCTTTATCGCAACAATCCACTTCTACATGACATTCTACTAACTACATGTCAACTAGCAGTCGTTAGAGCTAACCTAGTCTGCTCTGAGAGTTAGTAGTCATGTAGTTACTTATAGTTAGTAGAATGACTAAAGTGAACTAACAGAATAAAGTGTAACCATACTCTCAGTTTGAACAGTACTGAGCAACACAACTTCTACTTCTACTTCTTCTAGACAACACTACAGATACAATAGAGCTTTCGGTGAAGCTTTCGGTGTGTGTTCAGGAATAGACTGATTTTGTGTGTGTGTGTGTGTGTGTGTGTGTGTGTGTGTGCAGCTTCCTCACATGCCGCACATCAGCGAGTGTCTGATGAAGAGGAGTCTGAAGCCGGCGGATCTCAGAGACATGACCCTGGGTCAGCTGCAGGTCATCGTCAACGACCTTCACTCGCAGATCGAGGGTAAACACCTCCGTCTCTCAATCACGTCTGCACGCTCCGGACTGTGTGTGTGTGTGTGTGTGAGCTCATGTGTGTGTGTGTGTGTGTTCAGGTCTGAACGAGGAGCTGGTGCAGCTGCTGCTGATGAGGGACGAGCTTCACATGGAGCAGGACGCCATGCTGGTGGACATCGAGGACCTGACCAGGTGACCAGACCCTCAGAAACACAACACAGCACAATAAGAAATACTCCAGTAAAGCACGAATTCCCCTGAAGAAGAAAACTTGACGTACTTTACACCGGAGCCAGTAATCGAATGAGAGCACATGAGACTTCATCATCCCATTGTCTGCTTTTGGTTTAATTTAACACTTTTAGTCATTTTGTTGGATTCTCACTGTTAACTTAATATTCACTAGGATTTCTGCCTCAGGTATTGGGGTTAAGGGTTAGGAGATCCAAATAAATTCAATCTGGATATATATGGTAACACTTTTTTGGTTCTCTTTAACGGGTTGGTTATTACTAGAATATTAGCCATTTATTAGTAGTAATTAGGCACATATTAATGCCTTAGTCCACATCCCTAATCCTACCCGATACTACTAATAAGCAGAACTTACTGAAGGAAAAGTCATAGTTAATCAAGTGTCCTCAAGCAGTCATTAGACTAGTAATAGACTGCTTAATATCTGCTAACACTTTATTTTAAGGTGTCTTTGTTACAGTAATATTGCATGCACCTACTGTACGGTTAGGGTTGAGGTTTGGTTCAGGGTTACTACGCAGAATTTATCGTTGTTGTAATATTAAGTGCGTGTACCGTGTTTAACAAGAACGCCTTAAAACAAAGTGTTCCTGAACGCGGCTGTAAGTCACTTTGTACACTCAGTAGGGTGTGTGTTTGTGTGTGTTCCTCAGGCACGCTCAGAGCCAGCAGAAGCACCTGGCCGAGAAGACGCTGTCCAAATGAAGCCGCTGTCCACACCTCCACTCATCAGTATAGACAGACACCTTTCCTTTGCTTCTGTGGTTCATAACTGCCGACCGCTCACGTCCTCACACACTAAACGCAGGCCAGAGTCCAGATCCCCGCCGAGAAGCGTCAGAACAAACACCTGAAGAAGAGCAGAACGTTTGGACAGTATTCGAGACGCCTCCGGAGCCGGCGACGGAGAGGACCCATGCCTGCCTTGTAGTCGACTTATAGCTTTTGGTAACGTTCACTCCGATTGGTCTTCAACATTTTGTGAATGTTGATTCTGACACGAGTCATCCGAATAAGTGTGTTCATATCATTTTCATTCTATTGTATTCAGATTCTTTATTTGAGGGAGATGCTTATGTACAGATATGTATAAAATAAGAAAAAATAAAACTTTGTTTCATAGACCGTGGTGTTCTGGATCCTCTGTTCTGGAGAAAACTGAAAAAAAAAAAACTAAACTCATTTCTGCCTCAAGAAAAAGGTACAAATGAGAAGGATTTTAAGAAAACAAGCTCCTGTGGTTTTGGAAAACATATATG
>NC_056713.1:7932732-7972732 GCF_018831695.1 Puntigrus tetrazona
CACACACACACACACACACATACACACTCACTGACGCTCATGTTCTCTGAAGCAGTGGGACGTCTGGAGCGGCTCGTCCTTCGATGACCGTCTGTCCCTCTGCAAAATCCTGAAGGGCTTCCACATCCGGGCCATCACCATGAACCGGGCCCTGGGCTACATCGGCTCCGGGGAGCACAGGAAATGATGTCATCACTACAGCGCCTCATCAAACACGGCTGACGCCCGTCAGTCACGTATAAGCTGGATAATTATGTTCATCACTCACTCAATCTATTTATTTGTTTTGAGAAATTATTTATGTCTTATTAATTTAATTATTTATTAATTATTTATTAAAATATTTCTGTGACAGAATGTATTTTGTGTTTGTGTAGATGATTCCCAAGAAGTCAAGTCAGCTTTATTTTTTTACTCCAAACTGTAAAGATAGCTAAAGATAGATAAAGATAACGATAAAGAAAGTACAATAGAACAGGACGAATAAAAGAGCCTGGCCAAAAATGTACCAGAGTAAAAGAAAACCGTACTTAAGTATTGTTTCATCGATGCAAAGTTGCTTGAAAGTAAAGTGCATAAAATCTTTTGTCAGTCATACATGGGTTTGGTTAAAAAAAGAAAGACTAAACAAAACAATGGCTTCAGGTCAGAAACATATCTAGTGAACACGGAAACCTCTACTTCAGACCTGATGGGGAACCCTGAAAAGTTATAAATGAAGCTGAAATGAGTGAATTAGTGCATAAAAACTGCATGCGTGTTCCTGTTTACATTTAATGTGCCAAAGATCAAATAAAAAGGCAAACGTGACATCTCTGAAGGGAAAAAACTTGAAAAGTACAAGTAAATGGGTTTGACTTTATTTCGATGGTCTCATCGGTTGTTTTTGACACACTGATGCACCTACATGTCTACTTTTATTAGACTGTTAGTGGAGTATTAGTACCCTGGTAGGGCTCGGGTTAGAATGAGAAGTTACTTATCTTCTGTGATGGTCACCCAACAGACGGTGTACTTTAATAAAGCACAAAGCAAAAATATAACATAATGTACTTTAATGTGCACGCATATAAAAGTTCACATTGTAAGTACATTGAAATGTCTTGCTACTGTAAACGGTCTATGAATACTCTGACAAGAGACAGTTGTGATGTAGCTGCAAAGTGACTTACCTTTAGCAGAAAATCTACATAAACGGTAATAATATCATTTACTGTACATTCTGTTAATCATTTACTGGATTATTTTTGCTTGTTTCTTATTTAAATGTTTAATTACGCGCGTAACGCTAACACACTGTACTCTTAATGAGTGTTCAGTTAGTTGTTAATTACTGGTGTGTTTATGACTCTAAACTGCAGAAGTAAGTTTATGACGGGAAGCTGATCATTTGTACATCACTGAGTCAGGTGCGATGAAGCATGTGAGCCCATGAAGAATCAGTTCATTCTGAGGAGCAGATGAGCCATCGGCGTCAAACCCAAGCGAACCAGGCTCCTAAAGACTTCAATGACACAAGCACTTTTTGCATTTTCATGATTTATTCAAGGTTCCCCTGAGAGAGCATCGACAGTGACAGAAACTTATGCAGTTGTTCGCTGAAGTCACATGACAGCGATGGAGCTCACGTCTGCATGAATATCACGAATCATACGCTACTAAAACTGCCTGAGATCAAAACACCGTCCCTGCTCATTAAAAACAATGATAATTCAACAAAACTAACTGACAGTCCATACAAAAACATTTAAACATCTAAAAATGTACAAAGAGCTACATACAAAATGCACCAGATGTATCTACAGAGCTCAGTTTTTCCAGATTCCAGTCATCTCTCTCTATCAGTGGTTAAAATGACTTCTGACCATCGGCCAGCTTTGAAACTCATTCACAGACTCCAGACTCGCGCTCTTCTCACAGCTGAAGCTCATGTAGTGACATTATTTTGCAGCATCTCTGGAAAAAAGATGAGAGAAACGCTTCAGTATGAGAAAACAAGCATGAGTACTGAAGCACTGAAACAGCAGAGGAAAGACGAGGAGATGTGAACCAATCACTGTTTACTACAGTACCTGCCGTTATTATCACAGACATTAAAAACATTTTCATGCATTCAGAGTAAAAGTGTTTCAACAATGCAGGTGAATAAATATCACCACGTTATGCCAGTACAAAATTCAGAACAGAAATCCTACAAAGCTAGGTTTCAATTTTCCAATATGATTTTACTGAAATATTAAAGGTAAATGTTTTTCTAAAGGGGATTCCAGAAAATAGTCCCTAACCTAACCTAACCCTAACCCTAACCCTAACCTAACCTAACCTAACCTAACCCTAACCTAACCTAACCTAACCTAACCTAACCTAACCTAACCCTAACCTAACCTAACCTAACCTAACCCTAACCTAACCTAACCTAACCTAACCTAACCCTAACCTAACCTAACCTAACCCTAACCTAACCCTAACCTAATCTAACCTAACCTAACCTAACCTAACCTAACCTAACCCTAACCTAACCTAACCTAACCTAACCTAACCTAACCTAACCTAATCTAACCTAACCTAACCTAACCCTAACCTAACCTAACCTAACCTAACCTAACCCTAACCTAACCCTCTTTAGAAAACAAACTGTAAGAGGAAAAAATTGTAAAGATATAAACTGGAATTGAAATTAGCAGAAGACAATAAATCTCTAAAAACGTATCTGTATTCTCTGTGCTTTAAGGTGTTCATATTTTTTCATTTGTTTTACATAGGTGTGCTAATTCTGTTCTTTTGACAGTTTTGTTGTTTTGAAATGTGCTTCATTAATTAACTAAACTAAACAAAAATAAATAGATAAAGTGCAACAAAAAACATGTTTGAATGTTTTCTTTCCACTGGTTTAGAGTAAGGCATGATATAGGAGTAAAATTGCCCAGTGCATAAAAAACCCAACGGTTGTGTCTTAAGTCTATCTTTAAATAAACACTCCACTATTTTTGAAAAAAGGCTCATTTTCCAACTCCCTTGAGTTAAACAGTTGAGGTCTACAGTTTTTGATCTCTGGGTCTGGCGGAAGCACTTTTAGCTGTAGCTTAGCATAGATCACTGATACTAGATCACGTATTGGCCGAACAAAAAAACGTATCAACCGATGCAGATAACGAAAAGCCAGATATCAGCCAGTATATCAGCTTTGGCAACATGAACAGAGAGTGAATTATCAGAATAGAGTGACTAAAAGTTCACATAATGCTCAGAGAAATAAAGATTTACACAAACGTACTGGCTGCTGCTGATCATTAAAACTTTCCTAACATCGGCCGATATATCGGCCAGCCTCTAAGAGAAGACGCACCGCAAAAAATCTCTCCCGCTCGAGACTCACCATCCAGCACAGCAATGACCTCATTGGGCACATCATCGTTGTCTTTGAAACATCTGTGGAGATCCTGAACTCCTGCTTTGCCCTTGAGCTGACGGCGTCTCCAGCGCTCCAGCATGTTGAACTTCAGCATGGTCACGCTCTCCTCGGCGGCCTCCATCTCCTCCAGGTCCTGCTTGCTGAGGCCCAGGCAGCTGATGGCCACCACCTTCCACTCCCTCCCCATGCGTTTGGCCACCTGCATCAGCTGCTGGTCCGTCAGGTCCGGAGACACGGCGGTCACCTGACAGTCTGAAGACACACCGGCGCTCCAGTCAACATGCGCTCGGGAGAAATGCTGTAACTCACCGTCATACACTCACCGGCCTCGTCAATGCCACGAGCTTTCTTGCTGTTCTTGTGACAGAGCTCTTCCTCCGACGTGCTGCTGTGTCTCTTTCTGCCTGTAGACGGGAGACCAGCAAACATACATCACTCCCGGACACGTATTCTGACAGCGTGATGAACTGAGCGCTAAAGTGATGATGCTTTTTTTAATAATTGATCCCATGGCATACCTTTCGATGGTTTTCTGGGGTTTTCAACTACATGATGTACACAGTCTCCTGTAAAAGATTCAGAATTACGTTTATTGTACTTTACAAACACAGGCCGTTCTACACAGGTGGAGCTGGGGAAGGTGGAGGCTGCAGAACCAGCGCTAGTTTAACTGAATGTTGAACAGAGAGCTCATTGGCCACCGATACAGCAGAGAACCAATCAGTTCTGCCATGACATTAACTATATTAACTATGACCTTTGCCTAGACACACTACTATTCAATGCCAATACAAGCCAATAAATTCTAAATTAGCCATACCATCATAGTGATCAACCTTTTATCAGACTTTACTCAGTTTTGTGCTCAAGTGTATTCACTGAAGTACTAATCTCAAGGGGCCATTTGCTCCTGTTAGTTGCTGTCAGTTACTTCAGGCTTGAAGTGGAAAAAAATAGTATTTCTTGAACGTTTAGATTCATCTTTATTGTGTCCACTGAGCCGTACCCTCTCTGATGGTGGCCGTCCACACGGTATGACCCGAGTCAGCATCGGTCAAGGACAGTTTGAAGGGAGGACTCTCCTCAAAGAAGACCTCGAAGTATCCCTTCACCTCCACGATGACCGGAGAGAAGAGCATGTCCTGCACACACACACACACACACACACACGCACGCGTGATGAAGTCTCCGCCGAGCTCTGGAGTGCTGATCTCCGGCCCGTCTGCAGTACCTCCGGGGTGATGTGACCCATGGGCTCGCTGATCAGACGGTACTTCCTGTTCTCCTCCAGCATGCACGTGGGAGGCTTGTCCACTTGTATGTACTTCTTGTTGTTCTTACAGTTGTTCGCCCGCCGGACGGCCCTCCTGATGTCCTGCAAAACATGGCACCAGCGGTCTTGTCAAGCATTGTCATGCTATGATGCTAAACCTACTCAGGGTTCAGCTCAATGTGGGAAAAAAATCCCAAACAACTTCTCCCTGTTTTAATCAGGCTTCTCTATCAGCATTGTTAAACTGAACTGGGTTTAATAATGTCACTATTGTCGTCTGTAGAGCTGATATTTATAAATTTTGCAACAAAGTGTGTGTGTGTGTGTGTATACAGAAAATAACATTTAATACATTGATATGAAATTAAGTTTAATTCTTCTAATAATTTTATATATTTTTGGATTAATCAAAAATAATTTAACCCCACCCCCACCCCAAAAAGAATTCATATTGCATAAAGTGTTATATCTATGCTGCATAAAGACATTTTTTGTTGTTTACGAGAAAATGTTGTTGATGGTTTACTATTTTCTAATTATATAGACACTAATTAATTTTGTAAAATGGTGTATGTTAGCAAAACACAGGCAATAAAGCAAGTTTTCATCATCATTTCTGGTGCTTTTTTGTTGTTTTAAACTTGACGGACCGTATCTGCTGTGATTATGCTCAGAGGACTCCAGGGCATTTGTAGAATGAACTTATATTCATTTGGAGGACATGAGGGTAAGTACTGATGACAACATTCATTTTTGTCTGAACAAAGGTCTTTAGTATTTTTGGCTGACTAAAACTGAAATGGCCAGCGTGAGTGACGCAGAGCTCGAACCGCTCTGTGGTGTGCACAGGAAGTCCTTTCTGATGTGAATGTGACGATTAAACCCGCAGCAGAAGGCAAAGACGAGCCCCTGATAAGCAGCCCACGTTAAATCAGATGACGTTTATCTGCTTCATTCAGCAGTGAGTACTAACCAGAAACATGGGCTGTAATTTTTCAGCCACAATGCTACAAAGGTCATTATTTGAGTTGACAGGATTGATTTGAAGATGAAATGACCTCAGATGACTGGTTCCCATGTGTTTTTTTTACAATTGTGACACCTGGATAAGCATTTGGACACTCATATTAGTCCTCATATAGCTCACCAGTTATGTTTAACAATCAACTATTTTAAAGGCTAAGCATCTCCGTTCACTACTTCTTAAAGGAACAGTTCCCCTAAAAATCTGCTGAAAATGTACTCATCCTCAGGTCATCAGAGATCAGGAGGAGTGTGTTTCTTCATCGGGTTTGTAGAAATGTGTCTCTGCTTCAGTGTGATGGATGTGAATGGGTGCCGTCAGAATGAAAGTCCAAACAGCATTCACAGTAATCACAATAATCCACCGCTGCATCGGTTCACATCTGGAGAAGACTAAAGATCAAACTGATCCAGCGATAAGATGATTTTAACTCAAATAATATAATCCATGCATCTGCTGTCATCTCTCACAACAAAATCAGGCCAAATATTAGTTTAGAGCTGAACGCTTTTTCGCTGAAGGAAGTGGATTCAAATCATCTTAATGCTGGATTAGTCTGATCTTTTTGTCTTCTCCAGATGTTAACTGATGGACTGGAGCGCTGTGGAGTATTCTGATGTTTTTACCAGACTCTCATTCTGACGGCACCCATTCACTTTGCTGAGGCAGTGACACATTTCTTAGTAGATGATGACACCCACGCAATCAGACATCATGCACAAGGAGAGCAATAATCATCCAGACGCGCAGAAGAAAACGCAGAACCGAAACTGGTCTGGTCTGATGTTATCACAGCACCGCTCCAGCTCAACAACCAAATCAATCTAAATTTAGCAGATTACCAGAAGGTCACTTAGGCAGCGTTACCGAGAATAAGAGCCATCAGCAGAGCGGTGTAAAAACCTCCCCGTTGCCGTGAAAGCAGAAGCCTTTCTGAGCTGATGAACCGTCCTCACCTTGATGTCAGAGCAGTTGTTTCCAGCCAGGTAAACTCTGAAGGAGAAGGAGTTTTCCTGGCCCACCTCCTTAAAGACCTGCACCACCCCGTGGTGTTCTGCTGATTTAGACGTCTGAACAATCGGACCCACGGGTGACAGAGACGACACGCTCCACTTGACGTGACTGCCCGAGTGATCGGCCGAGGGCTCGATCTGACCACGGCTGTTCTTCACGTGCAGCACGCCGAACTTCACTTCGTTGTGTTTATCTGCTGAGACGACGAAAGTCAACACACATTGATACTAAATGCTTGCCATCCAGTCAAAAACACTCAAATGAACTCTTTCCCTGCTGAGAAATCCAGCTTGTGCTGGTTAGCTGTGTTTCGAAGCATGGCTGCTGGTTTGAGCTGGTTTAAGCTGGTTCTTAACTTAATCTCAAGACCAGTCTAAAGCAGCTGGATCTTTCAGCAGGGTATTTGGGAAATATGAGATCTGTGCACCTGCCAGACACAGCGAGTGTGGGAACTGGACGGATTTAAGAATAGACGGATCGCAGTCCACGTCGAAAATGGGGCCGGCAAACTTCCACGAGCCGGTCAGGTATGTGCTGAACTTGCTCCAGGAGAGGACGCAGTAGGTGACCTTGACGCGCTGAGAGACCTCGAACACCAGGCCGGTGTCGGAGCACTCGTACGCTCCCTCAGACTCCAGCTGCAGCCTGCACACGAGACGGAGCGATGCCACCACGCTCGGGTTAATGTCGCCATTAAAGGCCTCAATTAAGCCATTTCCAGTGTTGCCTTTAATGCAGCGTGTAATCTAAACCATCTGCAGAGTCTAAAAGTGATGGACTCTATGCAGCCTAAACGAGCCGTTAGTAATTAGAATCCATTGGCCGCCCACAAATACATCATTTTACTGTATGTGGTGGACCAATCACAGCATTCTGGGCCATCTGTCCAATCAGAGCGGAGGAGGCTCACCGAATGTTAAAACTGCTTTCAATGTTTGAGAATTGCTGGAAAATGAGGTGATATTAAATATATTTTGAGAAAACAAAAGCGTTTTTTTACCTTGCATGCATGTAAATCTATTTTAGGAGACAAAACAATGTTAGGAGCCTTAAATGCGGCATAATAGAGGTACTTTAATGGGCCCACAACCGGTCTAAAGTATCCAGTCTTATTCATTCTCAGTGAGAACTTGTCCCATGTATCATTAGCTTTAGTTCTATATTATAAATGATAGCGGATACCGTCTCAATATAATACTCACAATATGTCATGATTTCTAAAAGGTTTCACTTATCAGTTCTCAGAAAACATACTCCAATATTAGCATAAATACACATATAACAGTCGAAAAACTGTTTTCTGAGAACTGTTAAACCTTTTAGTCATTTTTTGTGTCTCTTCTGTTCGCTGAGGCTGCATTTATTTAATCAAAAAGAGCCACACTGTCAAATATAGTTCTCATGTTAAATAAGTGTTTTCTAAATCAATACATGGCTAAAAAACATGTTTTTTGGTTAAATTCAATACTTCCAATTAACGAGGAAGCGTTATATTAATCATTTGTGACAGCAAAGACATTAATAATGCTACAAAATATTTCTATTTCACATAAACCGTGAATCCTGAAGAATACAATTATCACGTTTTCCCCAAAAAATGTTTCTTGAGCAGCAAATCAGTGCATTAGAAAGATTTCTGAAGATCCTGTGACACTGAAGACAGAAAAACATGACAGTTTAACGGATAAACGGCTATTTTAAATTATTATTTACAGAATCATTTTTTTCATCAAACGAACGCAGCCTCAGTGAAAAGGAGGGACTTCTTTGACTGACCTCGAACTCTCAAACAGATTCATTCAAAGCTAATTTCCTAATTCATTCGTGGCGCTCGAGCCTTGGCTTTCACGACCTATGAATCACTGGGAAATTATGCCATGCAGCAAAAACATTTTAATGACGCATTTTACAATTCTCACATTATATCTTGGATTCTTCTAAAGCTGCCAGAGCAAAGAAAGGTTTTACACGAGCCAAATTTAGACTGCAGCACTGCTCATTTAGAAAAAGAGAGTCATACAGCGAGGGACAGACCTGCTGTGAGTCAGATGAGGCCCATGAGCACATACAGTAAGTACAGTACGGAGAACAGAACCTACTGTAGACGATCTCTGGATAGTTTCCTGGGGGTGACGAGCTCGAACTTGGGATTCTGTGAGGGACAAGCAGAGCGTTCTGTTATCAACAATATTACATGTACTTCTTGAGAAACACACGCTTATATTGTGATATACAGATACACTACCAGTCAAATGTTACCTCGATCTTAAAAACCAAAATGCTGGAAATTAGTTTCATAGACAAATATCATATGCATTTTCTCATATTAGTCAAAGCTTTTAATTATGGCTCTCACTTTTTATTAGGTGGCCTTCGTACTCACATCAAAAAATAAGTACAATGTACAAAACGAGGAGGATGCAGGTGAAGTTAGGACAGGCTTGGTGGTATGGGTAGGTTAAGGGTGGTGTGGGTGGGTTAAAGGGTGGTGTGGGTAGGATAAGGGTGGTGTGGGTAGGTTGAGGGTGGTATGGGTAGGATAAGGGTGGTATGGGTAGGTTAAGGGTGGTGTGGGTAGGTTAAGGGTGGTATGGGTAGGTTAAAGGGTGGTGTGGGTAGGTTAAGGGTGGTATGGGTAGGTTAAGGGTGGTGTGGGCAGGATAAGGGTGGTGTGGGTAGGATAAGGGTGGTGTGGGTAGGATAAGGGTGGTATGGGTAGGTTAACGGTGGTATGGGTAGGATAAGGGTGGTATGGGTAGGTTAAAGGGTGGTGTGGGTAGGTTAAGGGTGGTATGGGTAGGTTAAAGGGTGGTGTGGGCAGGATAAGGGTGGTGTGGGTAGGATAAGGGTGGTGTGGGCAGGATAAGGGTGGTGTGGGCAGGATAAGGGTGGTGTGGGTAGATTGAGGGTGGTATGGGTAGGATAAGGGTGGTATGGGTAGGTTAACGGTGGTATGGGTAGGATAAGGGTGGTATGGGTAGGTTAAAGGGTGGTGTGGGTAGGTTAAGGGTGGTATGGGTAGGTTAAAGGGTGGTGTGGGTAGGATAAGGGTGGTGTGGGTAGGTTGAGGGTGGTATGGGTAGGATAAGGGTGGTATGGGTAGGTTAAAGGGTGGTGTGGGTAGGTTAAGGGTGGTATGGGTAGGTTAAAGGGTGGTATGGGTAGGATAAGGGTGGTATGGGGTAGTTGAGGGTGGTGTGGGCAGGATGAGGGTGGTGTGGGTAGGTTGAGGGTGGTATGGGTAGGATAAGGGTGGTATGGGTAGGTTAAAGGGTGGTGTGGGTAGGATAAGGGTGGTGTGGGTAGGTTAAGGGTGGTATGGGTAGGATAAGGGTGGTATGGGTAGGATAAGGGTGGTATGGGTAGGTTAAAGGGTGGTGTGGGTAGGATAAGGGTGGTATGGGTAGGTTAAGGGTGGTGTGGGCAGGATAAGGGTGGTGTGGGTAGGTTGAGGGTGGTATGGGTAGGATAAGGGTGGTATGGGTAGGTTAACGTGGTATGGGTAGGATAAGGGTGGTGTGGGTAGGTTAAAGGGTGGTGTGGGTAGGTTAAGGGTGGTATGGGTAGGTTGAGGTGGTATGGGTAGGATAAGGGTGGTATGGGTAGGTTAAAGGGTGGTGTGGGTAGGTTAAAGGGTGGTGTGGGTAGGATAAGGGTGGTATGGGTAGGTTAAGGGTGGTGTGGGCAGGATAAGGGTGGTGTGGGTAGGTTGAGGTGGTATGGGTAGGATAAGGGTGGTATGGGTAGGTTAACGGTGGTATGGGTAGGATAAGGGTGGTATGGGTAGGTTAAGGGTGGTGTGGGTAGGTTAAGGGTGGTATTGGTAGGTTAAAGGGTGGTGTGGGTAGGATAAGGGTGGTATGGGTAGGTTAAGGGTGGTGTGGGCAGGATAAGGGTGGTGTGGGTAGGTTGAGGGTGGTATGGGTAGGATAAGGGTGGTATTGGTAGGTTAAAGGGTGGTGTGGGTAGGATAAGGGTGGTGTGGGTAGGTTAAGGGTGGTATGGGTAGGATAAGGGTGGTATGGGTAGGATAAAGGGTGGTGTGGGTAGGATAAGGGTGGTGTGGGTAGGTTAAGGGTGGTATGGGTAGGATAAGGGTGGTGTGGGTAGGTTAAAGGGTGGTGTGGGTAGGATAAGGGTGGTGTGGGTAGGTTAAGGGTGGTATGGGTAGGATAAAGGGTGGTGTGGGTAGGTTAAAGGGTGGTGTGGGTAGGTTGAGAGTGGTGTGGGTAGGTTAATTGTAGGTGGGTGATTTAAATGAGAGTGTTTATGAGTGAAAATTAGACTAGAATTTAGTAAGAAGGTTGTTATATATATATATGTTATATGTACTGGAAAAACAGAAAAATATTGAAGAAGATACTTCTTTTAAGCATTGCACGCAACATTTATTTACATTTATTCATTTCTCAGACGTTTTTATCCAAAGCCACCTACTGCGTAAAAACGAGTAGAAAACGACAGAATATAATTTTTAGATCCGTTAAGGCCTGAGTTAAGCGTGTATTTCAGACGTGAATGACTGACCGTCAGAGCTCTGCACTTCTCACAGCAGGACTGGAGCGGCTCGGCTGATGGGAGAGAAACAGGTTTATGATCAGCTCTTCATCTGAACACAGCACACGTGAGACGAGCGCCATCCTTACCGGCGGGCTGTTCTGCTGCGGGCCTCGAGTCCGAGTCTGAAACACAGGATGAAGCTGATCTGAAAATACTATCTCTCGAGCTGTTTAAGGTCGTACTGTGCACTTAAAACAAAGAAGACACTAATATTTTAGTAAATTCTAGGGAAATGAAGAGCGCTTCAAATCTGGACCTGATTCTCTTTCCTCTTCCTCCTCACGGGCCTCCTCTTCCTCCGAGCTCTCTTCGGTTGATGTATTATCTGAACAAACACACCACGTTCACATCAGATCTTCGAGGAAGAAACACCAGTTTGGCCAGCTTTCATAACGTTTATAAAAACGTAGTAAATCAGGAAAGTAGATGAGGTCAGAAAAGCTTCTTCTCTTGATTTGCGTCGACAGGTGAAAACGAAATAATTCTAATGAAATTTCTCAAATGACAATAATCACGATCAGTACTTGCAATATGAATTGGTAGGTTTCACTTTTATGCAGCATGACTAAAACCTGGGTTTATATATCGGCTAAAACTAGAATACAATTCCTAGAATGTTGGTCAACTACAACTATACCACCTTAAAAGAAGAAAGATCAAGACCTTTCATACAGGGCTAAAGCGTTTCTCCTCTCAAAATATAAATCATGCATGTTTTATGACTGTCCCTGAGCTCAAGATCCTTCGGCTGATGTGTAATCAGTCAAAACCGAGCTGCCATTGTTCTGTATTCTCACCACATCTGTTGTTTTCAATGATCTGTGCTCCTTTATGATCATAACCGCTCGTGCACCTCACTTTTTGATTGAAAAAATCCCCAAAAACATTATCTGTCCTTCAATTGGAAACATTCTCTCAAAATCTGAGGGAATTACCAATATTAGTAAACAATAGTATAAAAAAGACATCGATAAGCATTTTTTGTAGACTGGTCATTTTGGACCAGGAACACCACGAGTGTAAGAAAGTAGGAAGAAAATCCCCCCAAAAAGTACAACAGCTATCAAAAAAGAAAAGAACACAATAAATTCTAATAAAAAGAAAATGTGTGCAAAGTCAGTCCATTTTAGTCTAATGTGAAAACTAGCGCTTTTAGGAAAATCCAAAATATACATTACATTAAACATTCATTTACTAGTAATCCATCGTTTCATTTCTCTCTTGGAAATTAATATTGAAGAAGTTTTTGTTAATCAAAATATAAAGTAAATCTTATATAATTTAGTTACTATTATAACTGCAGTCAGACATAAGCTAAGAACCCCACTATTTAGAACCCATCTGTTTTTGGCATTTTACATCTGTTGTCTTACACCTGTGATCCTCATTAACAAGGGTAATTCAGGAGGCCACCATTTATTACTGTGACGTGGTAGTGTGATGACCATATAAAAACCCCTGAAGAGTGGTGAGGGGAGGGCTGTCTATAGAGTGGTTCTGTGTGGACCTTAGACAGTCTCGGCTTGTATTGATCAATAAAAGTCTGAATTTTTGCTATCAAAACCTAATGCTCGGAGTCTTCTTTAATCCGGGGAATCCACAACAATATTTAACAATAAAGCACTGAGTCTGAGAATTTATGATTATTAATAATTGCAGCATATATAAAGTGTGTAAAAGCCCGGTTTGGTACAGAAATGACTCGACGGTCCACACTTCTGTTGTATTTTCTCTTATTAAATGTCACTCTTGTTCTTGAAGGAGGTCACTATCACAGAAGTATTCATGAGAACTGATCTGAACCTCTGTATAAATGTAATATAAAGCCACGCTAGCAATTACCAATAGGAGGTTTCCTGCAAAAAATTATTTAGTCACATCATGAGGTAAAGCAGACCCCTACATGATACTGATTTTAATATTTTTAAATATTAAATATACATCTAGATGGACTCCTCATATTCTGTCAATTCCTCAGGTGCTACTCGAGAACTGATGCGTGATGAAATGAGTTCTGAAGGAAGTGACACACCTGTGCTGCTGTGAGAACTTCCTGCTGAATCTCCTGTGAGACAGAGAACACAGACATCAGATAATTAACCAGCAGGAAGTGCTCTGGACCTTCTCTCACCGCTGGAGGGCACTGCTTCTGTTTTATTTGTCCTGGGACTCTTATTATTGAGTCAGGACTTCCTGTTTTCTTTTGCAATGATGGTGCTCTGTGTGTGTGTGTGTGTGTGTGTGTGTGTGTGTGTGTGTGTGTGTGCCTGTGTCTGTGTGTTTTGCTATAGTAATGAAGTTTATCTTAAAATGTAAAAATGCACAAAGGTTTTTGTGATGGGTAGTTTTTAGGGGTGGGGTTGGTGTAGGGCAACATAAAATATTGTTATGTCAGTATAAAAAGTATGGAAGACTAACATGCGTGTGTGTCTGTGTGTGTGTGTGTGTGTGTGTGTGTGTGTGTGTCTGTGTGTGTGTGTGTGTGTGTGTGTGTGTGTGTGTGTGTGTGTGTGTGTGTGTGTGTGTGTGTGTGTGTGTCTGTCTGTGTGTGTGTGTGTGTGTGTGTGTGTGTGTGTCTGAAGACAGTATTAGAGTTACTGTAAGATGGTGTAGTTCAAACGATGGAAGACATGTGAACATTAAACGCAGGTTCAGGGTTTAGTTTGGGTTTAATGTGTTGATGATGAAGGAGTGAGGAGCATCACCTTCATTCATCTGGAAAGATCTGCCCTATATAGATATATGTAGGTTATACTGACCTCTAGTGGACCCTGTAGGTGTGCAGACATCATGACTGTGTTTACAGCATAAACCAGAGCTTCCCCTACGACTGGAAGTGATGTCATTTTCTCTGTTCAAGCCTAACCTGCTTTCTTATATTTCATGTGTACATATCAATACGATCCGTGTTTGTGTTTCTCACTCTTCTGTCTCTGACTGATAGTTTACAGTGTTTTATGTTTTAGTGTAATTCTTCTCGTGTCAGACCTGGACTGATTCTGATCAAGTAAAGTCCTATCTCCTTCACTCGATTCTCCATCACTCAGTCTTCACTTTCTTCACAAGCCTCCGAAACATCTCACATCTTCTGAGGAGCCTTTCTTCTTCAGCTCTCCATCGGCATTGATTCGAATTGTATTAAATGTTTTGAAACTGAATATTTTTTGTTTGGGCCTTCATATCTGTACTTCATATGTACTTCATATCACATAAACGACCAAAGACTCGTTCATCAAATCTCACTGTGTGTGTTACGTGGCAGGGTTGCTCTGGTCTGAACGAGGTGTGTGTGGACACACTACTCACCCTTCAGGTCTGACGGTGAAACCTCTCCGTTCCTGAAAAGAGCAAATAAACCATATGTAAATATCAAACAGCTTATAAACACACATGAAAATCACCTCGTTTAAATGAGAGCAGGCCTTAGGAGGCAGAACTTCCAATATGACAAGAAAATAACTTCCTACCAACTGAAAGCATTGGTCTTCACTTCATGTTATATTCTTAATGAAATGCACTAATAATTAATATGGAAACATACACAACAGCGCACCTGTGTCCTGACCATGTGACAGATTTTGTTGTCAGGTGCTGCATCTTGTGAATTATTAATGTTATTTGTTATCATACATGTATAAACCTGACACTTATTCTATTTTCCTGGCCGTGCACTTTATAATAAAGGATGCTGCTGCTGTTGTGTGTTTAAACAGAAGAGAGAGCTGGTGAAACAGGACTGATGAGTCGTGTAGTAGTTCATGATCCTGCTTCACACACACACACACACACACACACACACACACACACACACACACACACACACACACACACACACACACACACACACACTCACACACACTCACACACACACACACACACACACACACAATACACTGCTCATTTTTAAGTATAGTTCAAAGCCAGTGTTATTAATCCTTATTAGAGTCTTATGATTACTGTGATGCAGAACTTGTGAACAGAATCCTGTCATAAATATGAAATGTAATACATTTAGGAGGAATAAATCAGCAGCAGGCCTGTATACTTAACCTACAAATTATAATTTTGATTGACAGGCGATCTGACCAATCAGAGACCAATCAGAGCAGACTAACACTGCTGGACTTAAACGTATAAATCTGTGTGTACTGACATCTTTCCGCAGATTAAATAAAATGCGTTCATTTATGTTTATTTTGTGCTCTTGAGTAAATATGAAAAAGAGACATATTTACTGACACAACACATTACAGATCCACTAAACGCTGTTTACTCTTTCAATTTCTTACAAAATGACAACATGTAAAAGCTGAGACTTCTGTGTTAACTGGTCACTACCAGCCTCCCTCGTCCTCAGACGAGATCTGGAGATGCTCCTTACAGCGCCGGGTTGCCATGTTGAGAACTTGTGTGTGAACACCTAGACTTCTTGAGTCATCTCAAAAACACGTTCAGCTTCTCTGTCATATATGACTCAAATAACTAAATCTCGAATAACACTTATAAGGTATTTAATACCATTTTATCAAATGTAGACCGCTCCGATTGACCACGCTAATCAACAAACATGACTTTCCTCATGTAACGCCACGCTCGTCTCCACTTCCTCTGAGCTCACTTCCTGTTTTCAATCACTGTGAAGTATTGCCAGCCTGCCTCCTGACCAAGCGGTTCTCTCATGATTATTCTGACTGCTATGATCTTACCTGTCTACTCTGACCACTGTCTTCTGGTCACCTGAGAACATTGACGTTTGTGTCACGACCCATTGCCTGCTTTAGCGTCTTTGCTGTCTGGAAATCCCTTGAACTTGTGAGCCGATCTGACTGCCTTACAACCTTCTGTCTGTTGTATTTGACTATTCTCTGTTGGACTTCCACACATGGATTCTCAATCGTCATCAGCGTCCTCACATCACTGGTCGCAAAAGTTTGTTTGAATTTCGGTTAATGAAGGAAGTCTCCCCTCTTCCTCTGATCCTCGTTTCATCCCCTATCTACTGTACTCAAGTCTCCTCTGCTAGGACAGATCCAGATCTATTCGGTCTCATAAAGCTCCTCTTTCTGTTCACAAAGGTGAAGGATCTCGCTCAGTCCCTGAAAACACCCTGGACTGTTTTAAGGAGGTGATATAAGGAGATGTCTGAGCCTCATCTCTCAAATATAAAGTGCATGCGGAGCGAGGATGGAGTTACACTGAAGAGTCTTTCTCATGAGACTCTTAACACTGAAGTGCAATGAAAGGAAATCATCTACTTATTTAGTCCATTTATCTGCTGAATATCTGTCAGGTGCTCAGTAAGAAGAAGACACAGTGTAATGATGTGTTCGAGTGCTCCTGTGTGTTTTTATCAGTTTGTAGGCAGTAAAACTTTGGTCTAGAGATACGTGATATTATCTGAATCTTACAGGACAGACACTAGTGTGTGAAGTCACCTGTAAGGGCTTGATTTACTGAGGAGGCCTTCTTCACTTTAAAAAACACTAATAATAAGTAGATGCCGGACATGAACTGTTTAACCTGCTATTACTAATGATGTTTTGACATATTAAACATAAGACTTTGAATATTGTTATTTGAAATGATCTAAATAATTAAAACCGTGAGTCATTGTGATTGAACCGAATCATTTAAACTGCTGATTCATTCAGGAACACCCTGGTGTTGTTGTCATGTTGGTAATATTGTTTGCACATTTTGGGCCCCTTGTCTTGAATTTGTGATCGTTCGTGTATTTAAAGACTAAATCGTGAAAGAACTCACTGTAAATCAGTCTGAGCCGAGCTCTGGAGGGGTGTTCAGAACGAAAAATCATCATCAAAACAGCTAGGATCACATCCATCACACACCACTAACTGCATGTGTTTTTATGGGTTTATGAAGGTGTTGTACATGCAAATTAGTTTTATAAATTAAAATCAATCAATACAGATGCTGCATCCGTGTTCAACACCATTTCTGACTGTTTTCTGGGGCACTGGTAATGGACCCCATGAACGGGAATCAGAAACTCATTACCAGCATCCTTGAAAAGATCTTTAGTGTTCGGGTGGTGAAAGAAAAGTACATTTGATTGTTTTTTTATGAATGCTCATTTAGGTAAACCTTCAAATGGAGTATACTCGTATTACCAGAGCCTTCTCTGCTGACCTAAACATCACAATCACTGACCTCGATTTTCTTTGTTTTTCTGGGAAAGTGTATTAAATGATCTCTTTTAATTCTGTCTATTCTCTTTTTGTCTATTTCATAGCTTTTCTCTTAGATGCGCTGCTTCCAGTAGTGCATGTTCAGAGCTTCTATCCAATCATATTTCAGCTATCGTCGTTCCAGGGTCACAGAAATCTGCCTAAGGCCTTCAGAATCAGCAGCGCAGGCTTCGGTCTCTTCAAACCAATGCTTACATTAACCAATCAGATTTGGAGTTGGCAGCCATCTAGCCGGTTTACGATAACTCAGCATTTTCTCGTCCTCTGATTGGACGATCAGAAAGCACAGAGCGAGCGCAATCACCTTGTTATCTGTAAGATATGAATATGTGTGTCGTTTCATGCGCTGAACTGCATTAACTCTGTTTTTATCTTTACTGATAGCATTTATTCTCACTAAGGTCACACGAGACACCTGTCTGGGATGAGATATTCTGCCTAATATGTATGGTTTCTGTAGCCGTGATGGTTATTAAGAAGAGGCGGTTAGTCAGGACGCCACTGAAGCCCCCCCATGCTTATTACTCATCTATAACACCTGTATTAACACTAACACGCTTCACAGACGCCTCTCAATCATCTTCAGTTATGAATATTCATAAGCAGCGTACTTTTCCGCAGCGCCGCCGCTGATGCGTTCTCCTACGATCTGACTAACTTTAATCTCCTCTTCTGGTGTAAGTGAAGCAGGTTTACGCGTCAAAGAAGCCCGACAGAAGCGGAGTAACGGCGGCTTTCGAACTGCTTTCGGTTCGGCGCGCGCTCTTTGTCCGCGTGGATCGCGCGGAGCAGGAGTTGAAGCGGCTCTGAGCCGACACTCACCCGTCGTTTAGCGGCGTGCTTTCTCCGTGATGCGCCATGTGTGCCACCATCCCTTGCTTGCAGAGAAGAGACGAGAACAGCAGTTAAAGCGAGCCCATGCATGCATGCGCACGCACGCACACACACACACACACACACACACACACACCCACACACACACACACTGGTGTTTCCGCGACTGCCGGCAGCAGGAAGTGCCGGAGCTTGTTTACTGCAGATGTCCATAACAACAGAAGCCAGACGAACAGATCAAGTTACTAAAACTAATAACTCAATAATCTACACGTGATATAAGAACACGACCAGACGTGACGTAACTCTAGAGCTCATCGGTTATATGTCGTTATACAGCAGCGTTGTGACACAGATTCACCTTTTTGAGATCAAAATATATCACTGGTCCATCCCAGTGGTTGTGGTGGAGAAGGGGGGGGTTACAGTACTATTATTAAAAATGTATCTCTGTTTCAAATGACGAAACCACAAGTTTATTTAAATGTTTGTTTTGTAGTTTTTTTGTCAGTTTTGTAGCCAATCACAAGCATCCCTGCTGAAAGCACTGTCCAGTCAGAGGTGTTTTCTGTAGGTTAACTAATGAACTAATGTTTGATTTCATACCTTCTACATGCAGTATAATCAGAGAGAGAGAAAACACACACACGTTGTAAATAAGACGCTGATTGTGTAGTTAGTAGTTATTACTTTCATTTTCTTGGAGTTGATGTCTAATTCCACACAAATTCGAACTTAAACAGATTAAAGCTCTGTCTGATTATTTTTATGAATAATTGGGAGCATATTTGATCTGAGAACATCATATACTCATATATAATGCTGTATATAATAATGTGGTTGTTCTTAATAAACAAACTTCAGCTAGTCCAAAACGCAGCAGCCAGAGTCCTTACTAGAACTAGGAAGTATGATCATATTAGCCCGGTTCTGTCAACACTGCACTGGCTCCCTATCAAACATCGAATAGATTTTAAAATCTTATTAATTACCTATAAAGCCCTGAATGGTTTAGCTCCTCAATACTTGAGCGAGCTCTTATCACATTATAGTCCTGCACGTCCGCTGCGTTCTCAAAACTCTGGCCATTTGATAATACCTAGAATATCAAAATCAACTGCGGGCGGCAGATCATTTTCCTATCTAACACCTAAACTCTGGAACAATCTCCCTAACTCTGTTCGGGAAGCAGACACACTCTGCCAGTTTAAATCTAGATTAAAGACACATCTTTTTAACTTAGCCTACACTTAACACTAATACACTTTTATTATTCAAATCCGTTAAAGGATTTTTAGGCTGCATTACCTAGATTTGCTGGAACTGGGAACACTACTCCTACAATACGATGTACTTGTGACATCGTAAAAAGAATGGCATCTACGCTAATATTAGTCCTGTCTCTTTCTCAATCTGTTTTCACAGTTTGTATCCAGACTAGATGGTGGATCAGCACACAGAGATTATGTTCATCAGAGACCAGAACACCTAGATGCGCCCCGTGGACCAATCACCAGATCCTGATGCACACACACACACACACACACACACACACACACACACACACTAAGTCATTTACACTATCTGACACAGCTGCGTTTAAAACTGAACTGGAAGTTAAGTGCTGGGCGTCCGGTCAGAGGAGAACTGACCCCAACTGAGTCTGGTTTCTCCCAAGGTTTTTTTTCTCCATTCTGTATGCATGGGGTTTTGTTTCCTTGCCGCTGTCGCCTCTGGCTTGCTTGTTTGGGGACACTTAACTTCTAGTGACTATCGTTGAATTGACTACAGAGACCGTCTCTGCATTTAATAAGAAATTGGTCACTCTCGTCACTATACATCCCTTGTACTCTTCTACTTTATACTGTACAGTGCTTTGATGCAACCTGTGTTGTTAAAAGCGCTATATAAATAAAAATGATTGATTGATTGATTGTTTGATTGATATACTCAGATCCTGACTCAGCTGGTAATTGTTAACTTGACTCACTTGACTTGAATCCTTTGAGCTGCTGTAAGTTTCATCTTCTGGATCGGTCAGATTCACAAGTGAATCATTCAGTGGACCAGCTGACTCCAAAGAACCGGCTCAATAGATTCAGTCACAAAATGGGTATCAGAGAAGATATCAAAAATATATTTATATTGCTCTAATTAAATTAGTTAATCACAGTATTTGACGGCGGGTGGCGGTTTTCTCATCTGGCTTGAGCTAGAAATCAGTTTAAATGTTAATGGTTTCTAATCGACTGCAATGTCGACTGAAATCTGTGTGTCATGATCTCTAAACAATGTAATGATGTATAAGACTTTAAGGTAAGGTAAACGTAAAACTCGCTGAAATAAACACAATATTAACAACTGCACAAAATAAGAGCATTTGTTACTATAGCAACAGATTCTTTCAAAATTATCACTTTTATAACAGAATTACCACAGAATTATCTGGTTGAAATAAAATTAACTTCAAAACTGAGAAGCATCATGTTTTCCTGAATCAAAGGTGAAGAAAAAAAAAGTCTTTGTAGTGAAGAAAATTAAATGGCTAATAATTATATGTAACCGTGATAACCGTGTCATGCTATATGAATGAATACCGTAGGTGACAGCTGAAAGGTTACACTTTTATCTCTGATAGTATCGATCTTGGAAGGTAAAGTAGTTCATACTCATTATAGTCTGTGATCTTTGGTTAATGTCAGCACCTGCTGATGCTTTATTTTCCATTAAGTTAGTGACTGTATTGAATAAACAACAGGGATTATGTTTGTTTTCTTCTAAAACAGCTCCTTCCGGTACGTCCTGAAACCAGCCGTTCAGGATAGAAATACAGAGCTGAGAACAGACCGGTCCTGTCCTGAGGCCTCCTTCGGTTCTTCTAATGATGCAGTGGTCTGGAGGGGTGTGTGACAAAATAGAATAGCTTCTTAATTTGAACTTTTCTTCATCTCACACGTAGATACAAGAATGTACACTTAACAGTGAATGAATCATTGATACAGAAGCAAACAGTGCTAATGTAAACAGGGCTAATTTACAATTAAGGTTAAATATACAAATATGCACAGTATATTTCACAGCTACGCCTGTAGCTAGAAGAGTTTTAGTGTATAGTCTTTAGTTTTCTCTAAGCTTATGATGCTTCTTAATTAGCTGGAGGTCAGTCCTAAGAGGCACGTGGAAGCCGTTTCTGAATCTGTGGGTGTGTCTCTTGAGGGACCTGGGGCATCTTCCAGAAGAAACAGAGCGAAGAGGTGGTTGCCGGGGTGGGAAAAGTCCTTTATTATACTTCTGGCCCGTCGTATGCATCTGGTGTGGTAGATGTCATCTAGTGAAGGCAGCTGTGATTCTCTGTGTAGAGTTAGTGACTCTCTGCACACCACACCAGAAAGCCCTGGAAAAGTATGCTACCCATAGAGCAATTGTAAAAGGACACAAGCAGCTGCAGAGACAGGTTAGTTTTCCTCAGCGTCCCCAGAAAATACAACTGTTTGTGTGCTTTCTTGACCAGGGACATTGTGTTAACAGTCCAAGTGAAGTCCTGGGAGATGTGTGTCCCGAGAAACTTAACGGTGAACAATCTCTCCTCCGATGTATAGAGGGCTGTTCCTCTTTCTGTTTCTGGGAATTGACGATGAGTTCCTTTGTTTAGGAGGTCTTGAGTGCCAGGTTGTTATCGATGCACCGTTCTGAGAGTTCAGCCACCTCTTTGTGGAGACTCACCGCCATTTGAAATGAACCCCACCACTGTGGTGTCTTCTGCAAATGTAATGATTGTGTTTGTGCTGTGGGTATATTCTGATTACAACAGAAGACTCACAGCCTTGAAGATGTTACAGAAAACCTCTTCTTGGACTTCTCTGACCTCAGCTGTACTCACAGGGTTGACAGTGGGTGGTAAGGACACAGACTCAGTCACAAAGAAGTGATGTCTGGATGTGTGCTGCTTTCATAGTTGGTGAGATGTTGGATGCCCTGCCAGACTCTGCAAGGGACCCCTAACTGAAGTGTCCTTCAATCTTCTGCCTGCAAGCTGCTTTGCCTCTTTGATGCTCTTCTTCAGGTCGGATCTAGATGTACTGTGCAGTTCTACATCTCCTGACCTGAGTCACGTCCCTTAGACGGAGCTTAACTTCTCTCATGTCATCCATGGCTTGTTGTTTGTTTTTCAGATGAGACACTGTCAGTGCAAAACTGTATGTTGGATAGGACAGTGTGTAGTCTTCTATGTTTTGTTGTGCAAATAAGTCCCAGTTGGTGTGTTCAAAAAGATCCTGAAGTTGAGTGGAAGCTTCCGCATGGCCAGGTCTTTATTGTTAAAACAGATGCTTTAGTTGTCCTGATTTGAAGAGCTTGTAGGAATGGATGAGAAATCATAGAGAACTTTCTGTAAATTAGTATTACACACAGTGTTATGAATGATTGAAATCAAACTTTGATGCTTTTTATCAAATAATTACACTTTCAGACTTTAACCTGGATTTCACAGACAGGGACAGGAACTGCTCTCTCTCTCTCTCTCTCTCTCTCTCTCTCTCTCTCTCTCTCTCTCTCTCTCTCTCTCTCTCTCTCTCTCTCTCTCTCTCGTCTCTCTCTCTCTGTCTCTCTCTCTCTGTCTCTCTCTCTCTCTCTCTCTCTCTCTCTCTCTCTCTCTCTCTCTCTCTCTCTCTCGCATCATCTTTTCTGCCAAGAAGTCAGTGGATCTTTCCCTTCTATGTCCAGCTTGTGAGAGCCGTGGCAAAGCAGCCACAGAAACAGACAAAGCTGAGTCAGCGGATGAGGATATTAAAACCGGTGGTAAAACAAAGGGACACTTCCTAACAGCTTCACCCACTAGAACAAACCAAGGCCATGTTGCAGCAGAAGCCTTTCCTGGCTTTTCCTAAACTGAGAAAAATATTACTTCTGAAACATGACACCAAGTTAATAAAAATAAATATTGGGGAAGACGCTGTACAGACAACTTCAAGGAGCTTTGGATAAGTCTCTAAAACTATTGGCGGATGTACCTTCTCTTTGGTGTGTTTGAAGGTGTTCAGTCGGGGAACTACATCACCTCCTACTTTAGAGCATAAGAACAATCAGTGAAAATTGGAGAAACATGTAATAAAGACAAAAAGGTATTAGGCTTAATTCAATTCTATGTACTATGTGATAACTTCTCTGAAGAATACTCAAGAGATCTTATATCTGCTCTCAGGGTGTTCTCTGGACACAGAAGATCATATGCTAAATAGCTAGCATAGCTACTAATAAATATTTTCCTACAAATTCAACTTAGCTTAAAGTAGCTCTTTATCCTCCTACAGCTTATTTCCATCACTGATGAAAAATGTTGAACACTAATTACATCACATTTCTTCATTCACACGTCCTTGATCTCCTAAGATCTCCATCCGTCATCAGTCCTGCTCTGGTTTACTGTACGGTCATTTACTTGCAGAACGACGGCTATAAACCAAAACACAGTCATAGTACAGTAACTAATAGTCAAGGATGTACTCAAATTTGATTTGATAAACAATCACACTCAGCGGCACTATCTTTGAAAAATGAAAGTCTGAAAAACCTTTATGTACTACGATTTGTTCATTATTACACTAAAAGAGAGTATGAGGAAGTGGCCATTGAAGTGTACATCAGCAGTCCCTGTCAGCAAACGTCTTTCAGTCTTTTACTAATGACACCACGGATCGCATTTCAGTAAATGAGAGCAATTGCTGTGAGAAACATGATCCCTCATGAATCTGGCTGGCCAACTTGACTCTGTTCCAGTGTATTTTATGGCATAATGCTCCAGTAATCACATTTGACCAATTGGACATTAGCTCTGTTTATGAGAAGTGAATATCGACTGGAGCCTCACAAGCAAACTTTGGTAAATGTATACTGCACAGTCATTCTGCCTTTTCTAGACCCGTAATACGATTATTCTCCATTTGCACATAAAACCGATTCTGTACAGCACACTTTTCTGTAAAGACCTTACATGGTGCCACAAACGTGAATACATAAGATACAGACATAGAAAGACATTAGCCTATTTTAATGAGGTTTCACTGAGGCATTTTTGAGGCTGTATCAGTCGTTCTGTACTAAATTACTGTTATAACTTTGATCATATTGTCCGAATTTTCCACCTGCTTTTACGAGGAATGGTTCTTGTGCCTAGCACAAATAATTATGAGCAACAATAAACAGATACCCATCTGTAATTAGAAGACGCTTCAGAAAACAACAGCCGTATCTGTATTACTCAGTCCTTACTAATCTCGTTACTCCGTAACACGACCTGTATAATCTCAACAGGCATTTGCTGTGTTCTTCGTGCGAGAGCATCAGGAGGGCTGTTTAGTTTGAGTTGGTTCTGGCTATAATGACTCCATTGAAACCCACAGAGAAACAGTGCCATGCATTTTTAATCAGGTGGCTTCTGAGGTCGCGTGCTCCACTCCGAGGATGTGAATTATGAGCCACGGTGGGATGAAAACTGAACCGATCCGACGGAAAGACAATGACATTACCTCACGACGGGAAGAGAGTGATTTTATTACATTATTACACTGTCGTTTTCAATTCCAATAAGTGAGTGCCAGAACTCTTCTCTCGCCCGGCATTGTCCCTGCATGAGAAGAGAAATATCTCAGCACCTTCACTGAAGCTCTTGATGGTAGAAGCATGAGAACGCGGACGTTGCTGAGCGTTGCGTCGGGGTTTATGGGCTTCTCCTGCAAGGCTGTGAGGAGATGTGCCGAGATCCGCTGCGATGAAGACCAGCGGTGCTGCACCCAGAACAGCAGCAGCATCACGTCCGTCCGCCAGCTCCCGCTGCACACCTTCCTGGACAACCTGGAGTGGACGGTCCGTAAGCTGTCGGGACTGCTGATTCTGCTCTTGCTCTTCGTGGTGGGTTATTTCATTCAGCGTGTCGTATGTCCGCGTCCCCGCCGCCAGACGCCCGAGGAGCCGGCCCTTCTGCACGGACACGCGTCCCAGGACTCCCTCGCCGGGGACTTCGGCTCCCCGGGGCCGCTGCTTCCCACGTACGAGGAGGTCAATTATCTGCCCACATACGAGGAGATCATGATGGAGGTGAATGGAGACCATCTGGACTCGAACACGGGAGCGGTGGAGGAAAGACGAGCAGCACTGCAGACGTCTAGAAGACCCATAAACTCTCTGTAATCCACTCCCTGTGTGTCTTTAGGAGCTCTAGACTCCTCAAGACATTTTCAGGTTTGGCTCTTACAGTAAGTATCTCGAACTAACCAGACTTAGTGCAAATTGTGTGCAAAAATGCGTTTAGTCTTCTTAAACATTGTTGATTATAATTCTTCATTGAATTGCTGCTCTTTTTGTGCTTGAGAAACCGATGGACTGCTCAGATCAAACCGAACGGGAGATCTCACAAACTTGAAAGCGTTTTAAGAGTGACTTTGTTTTAAAAAGCACAGTTTATAAGACTGCTACAGATTTTAACGTTCATTTGAAGTGTTATAAATGCAATCCAGCCGATTTCAGTTTCAGCCTTAGACATTTAATGTCTCCGTTAACACTTAAAAAATTTCCTTTTAAAGAAAAAAAAATCATACAATGTGATTTGTGGTAAAACGTATGGTTCGTAACTCAAGTAAGTATAAAGCTGCTTAAACCCTAAATCTCAGCGGTGATGGGTGTGGGCAGGTCCTCGCGTGGAAATCATACAGATTCGTTGGTAATACGCCAAAACCCCAAAATATGCTGAAACTGTCACGAGACGGCCGGCCTAACTCACCATCAACAGATGAAGAACACACCGTTCAGTGCATTTCAGCTGCTTTTTGTGTGTGTTGAGGTCAGCAACAAAGACATAAAGTGAAAAATAAAAGTTTATTTACATAAAGTCCAGAGTCTGTATTTTTTTTTTGCATGTTCTGACTCTTTTTAATGAATGCAGAATCAGTTCTGTGCACGTGAGAGTAAACACATCCAAAACCTTTCTAAGCTTTTTAAACGAGTCAAAAAAAAATATCAACATAAAAATGTTCATAAAGACAAACTTTATCTAGATATTACAATGAAAAATGCCAAAAAGGAGCATATATTGGATATTGGTTATAAACATCAAGGGTATTTTGGCCACTAAAGGGACTCACCAAAGATAAAAGAAACTTCAGACCCTGGAGATGAAGCAAACCAGATATTAATAACAGTATAATAATAATAGCAATATGGACAGTCAGACATGTTCAGGAGATTAAAATGTAAAAGATTTAATGGAACGACGCTGCTGGATCGGCTCTGGAGAAACTCCTCCACAAACAGGACACAGTTCCCGGGAGGTCTCTGATGAAACCCACCTCTTCTTGGAAGTTGGCAAAGCGCTATGGAGACCGAGCGGTCGGGATATCCTGAATGAAGCACTGAACTTCAGGGACATCAGTACAAGTTAGCATGGGAGAGGGTTTAATGTTTGTCCGGAGCTCATGGATATCATCCAGGGTCTCGTGATACGAGGGAAGACGGGGGTAAGGTCGACGTGAGGAAGACTGGCGCTAATTCCTGTCTGCACGCTAGGTGTGTTGTGTATGGATTTAACATCATCTGCTGCAATACATTACATTTAAATAAATAAAAGTTCAGAAACACAAACTATCTATAATGCCTATAAGAATACATCCTAAAGGTACATTTGAAAAATAATTAAAACCCACTTCACGCCTCCTGATTGTGATCTATAGATGACTTTGATTATATGATAGGCAGATGTGCAGTTTTTATGTTTTATACACTACACTGTTTATAATTAGTCATAAACATTTTTTAAAGTTATAAAAATACAATGAACTGTTTTTGCGCACCACAAATAATCATGGAGTGAAGCAGCAGAACAACTCTAGATGAATTCATATTACACTGCATTGTGATGAAGACTGGATTATCTGACAGAGACTAAACTACAAAAGAGTCTCTGTAGAAGTGTTTAGTTCCAGTGCACTGGATCACTCAGAATGTTAGGAGGAAACAGCTACTGACCAAAGCAAGTTTTATTTCAAATATGCATTTATTGAAAAAAACATAAATCAAGCTTTTCATTCCTGATACAAAATCTTCTCTGATGTGATATAAATAACAGCTGAACTAGAAGTGATGCCTGTCAATAAAGTGATGTGCATCAGAAAAAAGAGGCTAAGACATGAATTGATATGAGTAGTGTAGAGTAGTGTAGAGTAGTGTAGAGTAGTGTAGAGGAGTCTCACAGGTTTATCTGCGGATGGACACGCTGCTTCTGACCGATGAGTTGGCTGCTTTTTCCCGCTCCGTAGCAAACTCCATTTCAATTTTCGCCTGGATTTTCTCCCAGTCCACTTCCACCTGAACGTGAGCAGGAGAGACATTAAAAACTGTCAAATAAATCAGAAACAATAAAAGTCCTATACAGAGGAAAGATTACTTCTATTTAAACAGTGCTACAGATCCATTAAAGTAAACATGTCTTACTCCCTCAGAATACTGCAGGAATCTCTTGTTGGTTTCCTGCTTCCCAAAGTCCTGCAGGAATTTCTGTCTGTGAGCGAGCACCGTGTCCACGTGAGTTTTGTACTTCACCGCCAACTCCAGAGCCCTGCGGAGAGACAGACGTGAGTTTGACCCCTTCCGGTCAGATCCCTGCACTCCACCTCTGGTCCCGGGGAGCTTAGCTAGACCCAGACCAGACCCAGACCAGACCCAGACCAGACCCAGACCAGACCCAGACCTTCTTGCTGTCCTTGTGCTGAGCTAGGAGCTTGTGTCTCTGCCACTTCACAACAATAACGTTAAAGGCAAAGAGAAAATTATTTTTTCCCCAGATGATGAATACAAACATCGATCGGCAGACAGAATCCACTCAGCTCTGAGGAGCTTGAGAACTTACAGAACTTGCTTCGAACGACCAGTCGATATCGTTCACTGGCGTGGACGCTAGTATCATTATCTTTATAGTTGAAGGGACCTTAAGACTAAAGCTGAAGGCAGGGGACAGAATGCCCAGCAGGCTCGCACCTGTCCCAGTTGTAGAGGTTGATGTGAATCTGGATGGCGTGGTAATTGAGGTTGGCCTGCAGCAGCGTGGCCTCGGCCTCCTGAACATGTCCACTGAAGAGCAGCGTGTGAGCCAGACTCGAGTCTCTTGACGGCAGGTCCTTGATGAAGTTGATGTACTGCACCTTGTCGATCTACGAGAGACAAAGACGGGTGGTAAAACCGAGGCGGAGGGGTGCTGTGAGATGTTCTCGTGGCTGATTCACCTCTCCTACGGCGGCATACGCCGCCTCCGCTGTGCTCAGCTCCCTGCTGGCCATCGCCAGACCGGCCAGACACGACCAGAGCGTCTGATCCTGTAAGACAGGGACATTTCACAATGTGATTAATAAAGTTCAGCTATTGACCCTCATCAGGTCTGTGGAGAGTAACTGAAGCCTCCACGCTAAACCGTGGCTCATGTGAGAACTTGTCCTGGTCTTCATCCGTCTCAAGCATTATTTACTGATGAACTACTGCTTATGCTTTAATGGCAAAGAACTTGGTTTAGTAAAACAGCCAGAGCTAGTCAGATCAATCAACAGGTAACACATGTAGCATTAGACTACTGCTAAAGAGTTTGGAATAATTACAGTTTTGAATGTTTTTAGTATGATTTCTGACACTGAAGACTAGAGTAATGGTGCTTCAAACTGATCTTCTAAATTGGCCGACCTCTGCTTTGTATAAAGTGTAAAAACTTTTGAAAAAGTTGAAATGAAAATTCTTTAGCATTGATTTACTCAGCCGGTTTCTCTGTCAACAACAAATAAATAAATCATTTTCACAATTCAAATTCACAAAAATAAGTTTCACTTCAGACTGATAGTCCACTCCAGAGTTTAGAACTGATATTGCATCACAAAAATAAAAGTGCACCAAAACCACTTTTTTTTCATGTTCTGTCATGTTCTTTAGGAAAACCCTGTTTCACGAACATTTTCAATTCAGATTATTAGCGCACCACCCCAGAGTGTTGATACTGCATTACATAATAAAAGACATACGAATCTCATATAAAACCAGTTTTGCCTTTGATTTTGGATAGTTCTAAAAAAAGACTACCAGACTACTTTCCACAGACCCGTTTATCAATTTAGTAAAACACAACACAGAACAGACAGAGTTTGGCTAATGTAAGTTCTTGCTGCTCTCTGGCTCCCCAAAACATTACATCAGCAGTGAGGAACCAAAACCATACAAACAAATAAAACCCAGTCACTCTGGTTAATACGAGCGCCTTACACTGGAATATGATCAGAGAGCTGAGTCTGAACATGTTTAAACTAAACTCAGTTAAGTCCTGTTAGTTTAAACATTCAAGAGCAGGAAGAGGTGGATGAGAACTTGCATGCAGTGAGAAGTCTCTCCTCGTCTCAGATACTGAGCTCTCTTGTACCCGACTGGACAAATTCACACAAGACTTGTGTTAACACACTCATGAGTGCCCTAGATAGTGCATTCTCTTAAAGTGACAGCGCTTTCTTAATATTAATCAACAAAACCACTTCCTGCTCTTGAAGAAATAGCTTGTGTTCCTTTAATAAGGATTGATCTCAAATTTATTAAATCAAATATGCAATGTTTAAAGTTAAAATGTCCCAACATCTATTGCACTAGGGTTGTACATTTGATTCCTTTATTCAGTTTCTATATCTAAAAATGATGTTAGTCCTACATGAACCTGAAAAGCACCGTTCATGTTATTTGTATCTTTGCTTTGTTTTATATATTTAACATTAGAAAATCAGTCACATAAATGAACAGTGACTGGAATGAATTCTGTTAATATTCATTTCTAAACATATACAGCTGTATAAAATACCATCAACAAACAAATGTTCTCAACATAAGATGACATAGATTCATTCACTCTTGTTCCTCAAACCTAATTCATATCTAATGTTAACAAACTGAGTTTTATTGTGACTTGTCACCAGTGTTTTTATTCCGCTGCTCTTTAATGACGACGATTCACTTAATGTTATTTTATTTTCAGTACGGCGTGGCTCAGAAGCACAGGAGTTATCTACTGGTGTCACACATCAGAGGAAGAGAGACGTGCCTCCTCCTCAGGAGAAACACAACATCAGACAACATCAACACAAACAACACACACTACCCTGAGGAAAAAACTGCCTGGCTGCTGGTTTGAGCTGAACCTAGCTGCTCATGCATTGGTTCTGATCAACTAGCACACGACCAGCTTAAACTAGCAGCCATGCTTCAAAACATAGCTATCCAGCTGGATTTTTCAACAGGGTAGAGTTTATTCTTAGTCAGTTATTGTGTTGAGCGCCATGATCATACAACCTAAATGTTTTATGTTTAACTTATGCCTAACTCTTTAAATGTGTTTCATGTCTTGGGTGTGTTTATCCGCCCGGCGGTGTGTGTGCCTGCCTGACCTTGGCGAAGCGGCAGATGCGGAGCGCGTCCTCCCAGCGTCCGCTGCCGGTGTACTCGTGCAGTAAGCTGGGGTACGGAGACACGGCGGTGCACACCAGAGAGCCGTCCACCCGCCTGACCGTCACCTGAGTGCCCTCATAGCTCACCATCTGAGGAGGACGACTGAACTCACTGCAGGACACATGACCCAGCGGACGTCATCTCCATCCTAGCATCTTCTAAGCAGACTTTAAAGCGGTACAGTCAGTGTGTTACCTGCTGTCTTTGGTAAAGATGGTTTTGGGCAGCAGGTCTTTGTCCACGAACACAACACTAGGGTAATACCACACCGTGAAGCGGCTGTCCTGTATGCCACACAGGATGTTAGCCGTGTCGTTCCAGGCCATAGTGTCCACCATCGTCCCTGAAGACCGATCACACAGATCAGGTCAGATGAAGCTGGCTTTACAGGAACGCTCCACTGTTTTTGAAACCATGCTCATCTTCTTACTCCCCTAGGAGTTAAACAGTTGAGTTTCACCGTTTTTGAATCCGTTCAGACGATCTCCGGGTCTGGAAAACACTTTTAGCTGTAGCTTAGCACAGATCACTGAATCCGATTAGACCGTTAGGAACATGTTTACAAATGATCAAAGAGTAGAGATCATTTCCTATTTAACATTTTCATCAGTCTAATACACAATGTAACTACTGAAAAGTGAAGTTTGAAATAGGAAAAACATCTAAACTCTTTAGATGCTAACGATGTAATTGGTTCCAATGCTAAAATGGAATTGAAAATGATAAAACTCAACTCTTTAACTCTTGGGGAGTTGAAAAATGATCCTGTTCCATTACCACAGACGTCCTCTTACCGATCTTGTGGATGTTGTGCGCTCGGCCCAGCTTTCTCACAGACGTCAGGTAGAGGTCACGGTTCTTATCGATCAGTGCGATCCTTCTGTCAGTAGACGAGCCACACTGATCCAGCGCGATGAACACCACCTCGATCTGAACATCACAGTTTAAACCTGGCTGATGATTTAATACACTGATGTGGTGTCTGGTGATTACGATGAAGGACGACTGACTGAACTCTATATTGCCTATATGAGCCTAATCTTCAACAAACGTTATGACTTGTCCACACACAACAAATGCTTTGTTTGTAATGTGTTTTATTTTTTTTGTGTCATAGCACCGGGGCACAGCATCACTTTATGGTATGGGCTGTAGACACCAGACATCGGTGCTGTCTACAAAGGCGGCTCAGGTATAGTATGGTTTACTATACTGCACACCAGCAGCCAGATTATTCTAACTGCATGCGCTCTACGTGCTCTTTTTAACAGTCCGTCCAAGAGGTGGCAGCACCGAGACAGAACAACTACAAACGTGTATGTGTGTTCACCTTGTGGATCAAAGGTTTGCCGTCACCAATGGCCTTTCCCGTCTGAGCCTCGAACAGAAAGACGACTGGAGGAGAGAAGCAAGACACGGCGATCAACATCAGAACACATTCGTGCCTGTATAAAGTGTTTGGCCTGAGTAAATGCTGGTTCACACGTGTGTTAAGGGTGATGTGGAGAGGCTGTGAGAGCGAGTGAGCACCTCGTTCGTCGCTCGTGTCTCGTATGGCGATGGTGTCGTTGCTCAGTGAGATGGACTGAGAGCTCAGGATGTCCATTCTCAGGCCGGGACTCTTAGGAGACGACACCAAACGACCCTCATATGAATACACAAACACCTCTGCTCCATCCACCAACAGAAAGAGCCTGCACAAGAACAGACAGAGTGTGTGTGTGTGTGTGTGTGTGTGTGTGTGTGTGTGTGAGAGACAGGAGCAGTAAACACTTACAACACGTCATCATTCTCCAAAATCTCTCTGAATCAAGCTGAAGTGATGCTGAGAACTGTGCCGTTTAGTTAAAGTGTATTGTTTCATTGCTCTAATCAACATCCTGTTTTTGTCTAAACTACACTTTAATTCGGTCTGTCTGAAATCAAATAGCCATGGAAGGAAATCAAAAGAAACAAGGTTGTTCAGGTAAAGCTTGAGTCACTGGCTGCACACATTACTGTGGGATTTAGACACTTTTCTGGGTTCTAAGCACATAATAAAAATCTGACGCCTGATAAAGAGCGTGATAAACCAGAATTAACATTAAGGGTTTTCAAAGATGCCTTTATTCATAGCAAGTAATCTACATTCAATCTTTTTTATTTTTATACGATAAGCAGTTTTTACAGTAAATGATATTTTTACTTTGAATTAAAAGTTTTAGCTTTGGGAAGTAAATACTTTTATTATTAAACGAATATCTAAGAATTGAACCAAACCAAAAATGCAAATGTGCACCTTTACACCTTTACTTTAACAACTCTATATAGTTTGGTGTATTTTTGTGACTTTGGTGTGGATGTACTGTAATACATCACTGTGCTAATTAGAGTGAAAAGCTGTAGCATTTGTTTCTGGCGTTAAAGAAATCAGCAAAACAGACGCTTCAGAAGCCATCCAAATGATTAGAAGCCACTGTAACATCAGAATATCTTTAAAACTGATATAACAAGGTAGAAACTTAGTTACTCTTTCTCTGCGCACAGAGAGATCTCTGTTCTTTTTAGGGAACATCAGCTGTTTTCGGTGTAACCGTGTGCTCTCTCACCTCTCGGCCTGCACAATGAGGCTGACCGTTCCCTCCTTCAGGTCAAAGATCAGCGGGGTGTTCCAGTTCTTAGCACTGAAACAGCACACGAGTGTGTCAGAGCCGGCAGGCATCAATCAATCAATCAATCACTTTTATTTATATAGCGCTTTTAACAGCACAGGTTGCATCAAAGCAGTATAAAGCAGAAGAACACACTGACAGGGATGTATAATGAGGAGAGTGAACAGTTTGTTATTAAATGCAGAGACGGTCTCTGGAATCAATTCTATGATAATCTCTAGAGTTAAGAGTCAGACTGAAGGACAGGAGGAAGAGTCACCTGTAGACGTAACACTGCAGAGAGGTGGTGACCACCAGATGACCGTGAGCCAGAGAGGCTTTGATGACCCGGTCTCTGAACTCCAGAACATCCACTGCGTCATTCAACACATTTCTGACCTGAGCAACAAACACACCACCGAAAACCAAAGCTTACTTCATCTTACAGCATGTGCATCTCCCCGCGGGCCAATGAGAGCAACACAAGGTACTTACCTGAAGAGTACCTACACGGTAATAAATAAGAAACACGGCTGTGCATGACAGTCAGAGACGTTTATACACAGTTTATACATACAGACAAGAACAGTCCCTTGCAGGTAGTGCATGGTAACTAATAAGACACATTACTGTACATATGTACATACTGTATGTATATATGAGCCAGAGAGGCATTACAATAATGAGACTTTGAGGGTTAAATGTGTTAATAATGTCACAACATCATGACCGTCCTGAAAGAGGCTTCATCGGGGTCACGGGAGGCTGTGTGTACCTGCATGGTGCGTCTCTTTGTGAGAGTGATCTCAAAGTTCCTCCACTCCCAGCGCTGCTCCACGACGTGAGCGAACAACACGTGTCCGTTTCCACAGGCTCCGGCCAGCTGAGTGCCATCTGCAGACCAGGCCAGACTGAACAGACTCCCAGTGCTGGGCTTCTCCAGAGAGTACGACCACTGACACACACACAGAGAGACACACACACACACACACACACACACACAGAGCAGGAGCTCAGAGTCAGCACACAACCAAGACACAAACTGAGGACTGCTTTATGAATGACCAACAAGAAATAACCCACCATCTCACTGTATGTGTGTGTGTGTGTGTGTGTGTGTGTGTGTGTGTGCACCTGGTATTTTATCACATTATGGGAAACAAAATTTCTCAACAAGGATAGGAACATTTTTTACTTATAAAACATATAAAACATACAGGATTTAGATTTTTGAAAATCTAAAAATGTGAGTAGTTTCCTGTAAGGGGTAGGTTTAGGTGTAGAACAATAACATACAGTCTGTACAGTATAGAAACATTACACCTACTATGGAGAGTTCCCATAAAACATGGAAACACAACGTGTGTGTGTGTGTGTGTGTGTGTGTGTGTTTTGGGGGAGGGTCACTGACATATGCTGTGCTGCAATGATTCTCTGTGGATATATGTGCTGAATCAGCCCCATTGCATCAGACATGTTAAATATGCCTGTCCTGACCCACTCTCTCACACACACACATACACACACACACACACACACACACACACACACACACACACACACACACACACACACACACTGTGTTTACACATGCTGTCAGGCTGTAGGGAGGTGAGCTGAGTAAATCTGGCACAGCTGGCTTTACTTACATCTGCTATTATTCAGTTAAACACAGGACTGATATGGTGTACAAATCAACACACACACACACACACACACACCTTCTGACAAGCTTCATATACTGTAGGAAATCACACACAGTGGCTAGTAGTGTGTGTATATGTGTATCTACACGTGGGTTATGCATTACTGGCAATTCCTCCGTTTTTTTGGACATTTTGTCAATAACCTTTGTAAGAGCAGTTTTCTAACATTATTGAACATATGCACCATTTATGTGAACAACTTTCAATTAATTTGATTTAGACACTATTAAGTTGTTAATCAAATCAAATCAAAAGCATCTATTGACACAGACTGTTTACTGCAGCTCAGAGATGACATGAATGCATTTACACTCCTGCATTTAATTATGAACAGTATAAGAACAGAACTTTGTGTTTCTAAAGCTCTTCCCTCTTTCTGAACAGGACTGAAAGTGAAATCTATCCTCTGTATTTGCAGGAGTGTGTGTGTGTGTGTGTGTGTGTGTGAGGAGTTTCTCTATCAGTCTCTCAGTAAATGATGGTAGATTGTGAAAGGTGTATATATAATCTCTTGTGCACAACTAGACTGTAGAACCAGTTAATCTTGTTTACTTCTTAGTACTGAGAGATTAAACCTGTCTCATAGACACCGTTAAACACATCCGAATTTAATACGTTTCTTTGCTAAAGATTGATAGAGCCTTCACAAATATATATAACATCTGTAAGTGTACCAAGACTGAATTTTATGGGTAATAAAAATATCCATTGCCAAAAAGTGCATCTAAAGCAGTCAAATCTATAAGAAGTTTAAATGTTAAATAGTTCGATCTGATCCGAGCCTTCAGATGAAATCCATTTACAGGCCTGATCTAAGCTGGATTGGATTTGGTTGGGTTTGTAAAGTCTAAGCTTATTGTGAAAGCCAGAGTTCATGCTATAGGCCACATATATCTCCCTACAGAAACTGTTTATCAGCTCAACACAACACAAAACACGGTGAACAAAGTCAAATAAATGTCTTCACTATCGGGCTGATCTTAGTCCATCTGACAATCTAACAACTGCACTAGAGTAAAAAACAGGAACCCACTGAAGGCGGGCGTGTTAGTGTAGAGCATGTGACACACAAGGGTTATTCATGAAGAGTTAAGACGCTGCACGTTCAAACACATCTGCACTGCATCTGTGATGATGTGTATCTGAAATGAGCTGCGGAACAGCAAGCCTGTGTTTGTTTAAGTGCTCTGGTGCTGGTGTGTTTTTACTGAGGGGGTTAATGCACTGAACTGCTGACACAGCGTGAAAGCCCTCGCAGCATTAACCCTTTGCCGTCACACACACACACACACACAGACTTTCTGGCCCAAAGGACAGAGCTGAAATATCCCAGCCATGGATAACAGCACTATTTCTTTTTATTTCATAAAGCATTACAGGCACAAATCCCTGTAAATATTACATAATGAGGTTGAAATGACAAAAACACTTAACATAACAGTTCTAAGACATTTTTTTTGAACGTATGATCCTCCCAACGAAAGAAAACGAAAGTTTAAGGTATGACCGAAGTCAGATCATTGAGAAAGATGTAAAACAGACAGTTTGAAGTAAGACAGGGACTTGGTTTAATCCATCAGAAGAAGACTGGATTGAGACTGAACTCCGGCAGATGTGTGTGTGTGTGTGTGTGTCTTACCCCGGTCTTATCACACAGCCTGAGCGTGTGGAAGGAGCCCATGGCGAAGAGCTCTCCGTCCGGAGCCCAGGCCACAGCGGTGATGGGGTAATCATGAGCCGAGCTGGAGAAGAGCAGCCGGCCGTAGCTGTCCCACACCTGCAGCACACACAAACACAGGCCAGAAACACGGGGGATTACCCATGACTTCTGCATCTATGCTTTAGTTTACATCCAAAGACGTGAGCTGTATCACGCACAAGACTTCATATCACTGACAAGCTACACAATATCGGGCTCAGTATCACAGGCGACTCATTTTGCGAAACAGAACGTGATGTTGCCTAGCTTGTGAGATTTACTGCTAATCAAAGAAGCAGCTTTACAGACGAGATACGCATTAAATATATTGTCCATCCCTAACCCACGGCTCATTTCTAATCACTGTTTAACCAAATCGGTCTCACTTCTGCTGCTGGGCAATGTGACATCACACTGCTTAGGCCCCGCCCACAACATTTTCTCTGCTGTAACGTCAACAGTGTCTCGTAAACCAATCCCTGTGCTCTATTTGGATAACTGTCAGTTTAAGGCATTAACTTAACTTAGTTATTTAAAAAATAATGTGATTAAAATACTTCTAAAGAGGTTAACACACAGCCCCGCCCCCAGACCTGCACATCATCCTGCACTTCATACAGCTGACAAAAAACTACTTCATAAATGCAGGTATGTCCTAAAATTCAAGATAGTTTTTGAGTTTTTGTCTCATTTTTATTTTATAATGATACGTGATATAACATACAGTAGTTCAGTAAATAAGAAGTTAATAGTGTGTTATATTTTAAACACAATATTGTCTGTTTTTGTTCGGTTTTGCCAACAAAAATATTACCTATAAAGAGCATTCCTGAATGAATCCACGTTTTGAACAAATCATGTGAATCAGTGATTCAAAGGCCCATTTATAAAGTGAGCCATTTTCTGAATTCCTGAATGAATCAGTCGTTTGAACTAATCAAAGGAATTGACCTTTAAGGATGTTTAAATATATATTTTTTGTTGGAAAACAAAACAAAAAGAGGAAGGATATTAGATTTTAGAAATTTGTGCAACAAAATGAGGCTTTCTGTTTTGATTTAGGATTTTCTCAGGTCTTAATTTGTTGAAGAGTGGATGATCTCTACCTTATATTTGCAGTCTTCTCCTCCTGACAGAATGAGATCATTGACAGCACTCCAGTCCACCTTCAGAATGACTCCGTCATGAGCTTTCCACTGCAGACACATCACACACACACACACACAGTCACTGACACCAGCTGCAGCATCTCATCAGTTCATGTCCTGGGAATGGATCTGTGAGCTTCTGCGTGTGATGTTCACTGTAGTACAGAGAATACTGTACATCTACATGACAGTACCACTGATCTGTAGGAACACTGACACACACACACACACACACACACACACACGCACACACACACACGCAAATGCGCACACACACACAGTGCTCTATTTCCAGAGATGTGAATGCACGCTGAGTATATGTGACCTGTGTGTGACATTGCCCTCGGGTCTGATCTCAGCTCAAGCTCAGGAGGTCAAAGGTCACGTGGGGGAGAGTCTTTGTGATATAACAACTAGTACAAAGGAACAGTGTCATATTCCAGCCATCCCATCAAACCCACCGGTGTGCGTCATGTGACAGGACTGCCCAGCACTTCTAGACACATAAATGATGACATTCTAGGTTTTATTTTATTCCACCATAAAATAAAATTTCCAGGATGTTGCAGGAGGCCTTTATTTTTTAAGCTTAAGTTTAAATACAAAAATACAGAGCACAAAATATTGCATTATGGTTGTTTTTACCTTTAACAATCAAAACTAACATTTCAAGAATGGTGCATATTCTGATGTCTATTGATTATTTTTTCAATTAAATCAATGCATGTTTTTGTGTTTTATGTTTGTTTGATATTTCATAATCACAAATTACATTTTGTAGAATTTGACATGGTGTAAAATATACTTTAATAAAATCTGTCACACACAGAACATCAGTCAAATGATCAGATGGATCCTAATGTATAATAAAGCAGATGTATAGTAAAGTGCTACCCTAGTTAACAGAAAATGCAGGACAACATCTAGTGAATGATGAATAATTGTAAGTGTGTGACTGAAAGTCTGTGTGGAAGTCGACCTGGTCGTGGGGCTTCAGTGATCTCTTTTATACAGACTGTATCAAAGCTCTGAACAGTTTCAACAGGAGACCGTCCACAGACGTGTAAGCTGTACCTGCAGGACCTTGGCGCTGGGCTGCAGAGGCTTGATCACCAGCTGTCGACCCGATGTGTACAGAACCCGTCCTGAGTCCGGAGACCACACCACCGAGTACACGGGAGAGCCTGCACACACACACACACACACACACACACACACACACACACACACACACACACACACACACACACACACACACACACACACACACACACACACACACACACACACACACACACACACACACACACACACACACACACACACACACACACACACACACACACACACACACACACACACACAGACACACACACACAGACACACACACACACACACAGACACAGACACACACACAGACACACACACAGACACACACACACACACAGAATCAGCCTTTCTGAGCACTGCGAGTCATAATCAAAGCAAAGGGCTGTGTGTCTTTACACTAACTCTGACCACAAGTGTGTGATTGGGGTACTTAACACTACAAAAGACAATCACGTCACAACACTGCCTTTTACATTTTGTTCTACCTTTTCAAATCTCGTATCACATCGGAAAGGCAAAAAGTTTCAAATAAATTACAGGGTAAGGTTAGGGTTGGTGCACTCTGATTTGAACAAAAACATTATTTCTGAAGATGAACAAAGCTTTTACTGGTTAGGAACATCATTTTGCACTATTTGTAAACAGGATATCTCTAAATAATACTGCAGTGAAAACAGAATCCATAGAACTGGAGAGAATCCAATCACTCAGTAATGAAAAGGTACGAACATAGCCTTTTATTTTGCACTGCAGTACTTTGTAATCACACGGGGATCTCTCCTCCAGCACCAGGCTCATATCACTGCAGGTAAATGGGCTAAAGGGGGTACGCTATTATTAACCGTGTGATCTCACTTCCACTGAAACAGGG
>NC_056713.1:7977732-7997732 GCF_018831695.1 Puntigrus tetrazona
CTGGAATAGAAAGCATTTGTAACATTATACTCTATACCATTCAAACGAATGCTAAAAAAATGCTATAAAATTTATTATATATATATATATATATATATATATATATATATATATATATATATATATAAATTAATATTTTTATTTAGCAAGGATGCTTTAAAACAATCCAAAGTGATTATAAAGACATTTATGACTCACAGATTCATATTTCAGATCAATATTGTGCTGAAAAAAAATTTCTCAGCTGTTTTCAATATAATAATAATAATAATAATAATAATAATAAATACATTTCTGAAGGGTGTGTCTGCAGCTTTGAATTCACAAGAATTTTAAATATATTTAAATAGAAAACAGTTTTATTTAAGTAGTAAAAATATTTCACAAAGTTACTGCTTTTGCATCAAATAAATGCAGGCGTGTGGTGTTCAGAGAGAGAAGAGAAGAACAGCGGCGTGTTACCGTCGGTGCTGGTGAGGACGAAGAGCTCGGCCCCGGCCTGCTTCCTGCCGCTCACGCTGGTGGGGAGCCAGTGCAGGTCGATGGGGTAGATGTGCTCCTGGAGCCGGACCAGGACGCCCGTGTCGTTGGTCAGCAGGTTCCAGCGGAGGATGTGGTGGTCGTCGCTGCAGGAGTACAGCTCATCGGCGCTGGTCCAGCCCACGCAGCTCACCAGCTCCCGGTGTGCTCAGGGGTCAAGGGTCAACGGCCTACTGCTTTTAGATTTCTTAGTGCGCTAGAAGTAGGGCACCGTCTTGTCTGGGAATATGCAGGACTTTTCTCTAATGATTTTTCCGCAGGATCTGTTGTGTCCTGAAAAATGACTAGCACCTTTTACGTTTTCCTACAGCGCAACTAACAAAGTGTTTCATAAATGAACAATTACTCAAGTATTCAATTACATTTATTATTATTAAACAATTGCAAACATCAGCTACCTTAAGTTGCCAAATAAATGTTAAAAATGTAAAGCTTTTTTTATTATTATTGTAGGAGATTTTTGCAATCTGTTTATGCATTATCATTATGCTTTATTTGCATGAATATTCTGAAACAAGTAGTAACATTTACGATAATAATGGGTATTTTTAAAGTAAAATCTGTAGATGATCGTCCAACTAAAACATTTCAGTAAAAAAAACCCACACACATTCTATCAATGATGGATAAATAATAAATAATACTTTGATTTCTACTCTTATTCTTCTGGGATGATTACGAGGATAATGATGATTATAACACCTTTGCTATAGTCATAACAACACGTCTATGATTCTTACAATGTATGAAAGGTCAGGACACACACAAAACAGTGCTAGTGCTGCATGTGGCACGACTGTCTGTCTGTTTATATGTGAAGACTCTGAAAAAGAATGAAATGAAATGCATGTCAAGGATATGTTTGGGTTCCTTCAGCAGAGATGTTTTCAGCCGCATCCTTCAGCGTCCCTCTGATGCTTGCAATGTGATATTTCCCTGTTTTTAAGGAGAAATGAGCCTCTGAAATCATCTATCTTAAATATCGTAGCACGAAACCAGGAGCAGAAACATGTTTACCTGACTGAAGGCGCCGTTGCCACGGAAACGCGCAGTGCTAGCCAGCTAATTCTGACGAAATAGCTTTGAAAGCGTGAAATAATCCAGGTGCTGGTTATTTTGATGACAAACACTGCTGAGAAAACGCCGGTCGCTTACATTATATCTCAGACTCGTTCTTATTTGGTATCTCGCTGTTGGATTTCTTTGCAGTAGGCTAACGCTACACTAGATTGTGAAGCGACAACTTTGCACAAGATCTCGCGAGATGTCGTTCGTTCAAAACTACAGCCATGCTTCGCGCGAGATGTTCTGAGCTCATTCTCTGAAAATTATTTTGTGACTTTTTTAATGTTTCCAATACCTGTTTTTATTTTCAATGTTTCCTAATGTATCCAAATGTTGGCGTGTTTCTTACAGATTTACTAAAGAACTAACTGACTTTAAAACGCGGTCTATTTATTTGATAACGGTTTTACTAGCTAACGGCTTGACTTGTTTTTTCTTTATCTACTTAATTTATGCTGTGTTTTAAATGCAATGCTTTTGAATCGGCTTTTGAACATGTTCAGTGTGTCTTTGTCACTAAAAAAATAAATAAATAAGATGTGTGGTCACGTGACGCGTTCCCATGAAGCACCGCGCGGCTACAACGGACCTGGGTTCGTGCTCGTAGTTTACGCGCCATTTACGAGTGTGTTTTCTGTGAGGGAAGTAAAGAGCGCAGGTTTACTCTATTTTACTCTCTTTACGCGCAGTGTCTGCGAAGCCGCCGGATAAATCGGAGTTATATCGACGAGAGCGAGAGAAATCACCTGAATCTGAGGTAAACGAGGACGAGTGCGCGGAGTGTTTGTGAGGTGTCAGATCAATCAGCCGCTTATTGACGTTAATGAAGAAGTTAAATAATCAACAGTCACACCAGGCCTTCAGGAACGACGATATGTCCATAACGTGGACTAGTTTTAATCGACTTGATTGAAATTGTGATTCGTTCGTTTTGGTAATCATCCCGAAGCGACGCTCATCGCTGTGTGTTATGTTACTTAATTTAAAGTAAACCCGTTTAATACACGTGCTGTTTATTATACATCTGCTGTGTGTGTGTGGTGAGAAAGTGTCTGTTTGTAAACACATCGCTGTCACGTCGCTTATAAAGCTGTGAATATATTCTCGTAACAAAGCATCGTGACGTTAATGTCGATGTTTTTGTAGATTCACTGAAGCTCTTTCTTGTGTTTCGTTGCTGATGAAGCTCAAGCTCTATCCCGCTGGAGGCTGTCAGAACAAACCGCTGAAGTGTTTCCTCTCACAAACAGCACGTGTGTGTAGAAGCGCTGGGTTTGTCGTCTTGTAGTTGTCAGCTGTGTGTTTTCCTTTGTGTGAGCGGTGAAACCCCGACGTCACATCACACACACACACACACACACACACGCATACATACACACGCGAGCGCGCGCGGAGAGACGCGCTTCTCTTTATTATGAGCGAAGTTTTTTTTTCCACGTATGCAATGTTTTTTTTCGCGCGTCGTGTTTGTGACTAACCCGGGCCGGTGTGCTTTCAGCTGCCGTGAGTCATGCCCGCGAAAACCAAGAGCTCGACGGCCGCGAAGAGAGCGGCGGAGTCCGACGAGGAGCCGAGCCCCGCCCGCGGACCCCCGAGCGCCGCCGAGGAGCAGCAGCAGCAGCACGGTGAGACCGGGGACCGGCACGGGGCTAACGCTCTTTTGTTTACGGGGAGTCAGTAGCCTGCTGCTAATAGAACTTAATACTGACTCGAGTAAACAACAGCGATGACCTAACAGTGTCTTCACTCATGACTGACCCTTTACAAACATCTGGAACTTAAGAAAGTTAAATTAAACCTTAAGATGTCTTCATGCGTGACCCTGGACCCCCAAACTAGTCATAAGGAATCGTTTTTTTGGACACAGATTTATCTGAAAGCTGAATAAACAATCTTTCCATTGATGTATGTATTGTTAGGATACAGTGATATCTGTCTCAGATAAAAGTACTTGAGTATCTGCAGTCTGAGGGTGTTTTATGGTGAGGCGTTTACTGAATATCTTCAGACATGATCTTTACTTCATTTCCTAATCATTTTTGTAAATAGTAAAGGAAAAATATATATAATTTCGATCCATATTTGTGTATTGCTACAATTATACGTGTTGCTTTTGACTGCTTTTGTGCTCCTGGGTCTCCAACACCCATAACTACTACATTTATCATTTTCAATATAGTTGTTTCCACCATGAGATAAAAAAAAAAAAAAAAAAAAGTAGAATTTGCAATTCTTTAACTAATTGGAAACGAGAAAATTCTGAGGATGAAAAGCCGTATTGAGAGTCGTGTTTGGATGGTGTGTCTCTGTAGATGTGTCTCCGGGCGGATCAGCTGAGGTGGATAGCGGGAGTCTAGAGGAGATCCTGGCCGGCATCCCTCCTCCTCCACCTCCAGCCATGAGCTCCGAGCCCGGGGCCCCGCGCCTCATGATCACACACATCCTCAACAGAAACTTCAAGTCCTACGCAGGAGAGCAGATCCTGGGCCCCTTCCACAAGGTATCTGCAGCTCTTTCTGATCCAGTCTCTCTTATGTTTTTAGTGGAGACTCCTCAAGTTCACACTTTTAGCAGTTCTTCACATGTTCTATAACACAAGCACTTCGAGTGAGACTCATACAGTGTTCTTGGTGTGCTGTTACTGACGGACTGGGACAGTTTTTGTAATGTTTTCTTTAGTTTATAAATTAGAAATGTTACCTTAGCAACTGGCTGAAATAATTGTAAATTGTTACTTTTTAAGTAATATATAGTTTATCAGTATTTAGCTATCAGATTAGTTGCCCAAATAATGCATTTATTATGAGTTTCTATAAAGTTAAACTTTATAAAGTCATTGAACTTGCAGTAGAATTTAATGTTTAAACTTTAATTCATCCAGATGTGCTTCACTTAATACCAGGTTTGGTGTTTGCAGTATACAAAAAACTGCTGTTTGGTTTATTTTAGTTGCTCTTTACTCTTGAGGACTTTTATATGTAATATGATATGAATTTAATTAGTCAATCAGGAGCAAATTCATTTTTTTTCTTCCACTTCTGCGTCTCCTCTCTTAGCTTCACTGATGCCTTCTGTTTAAATCTTCCTGTCTTCAGCGTTTTTCCTGCATCATCGGTCCAAACGGCAGCGGCAAGTCTAACGTGATCGACTCCATGCTGTTCGTGTTTGGATACAGAGCTCAGAAGATTCGCTCGAAGAAGCTGTCGGTTCTGATCCATAATTCTGACGGTCATCCGGACATCCAGAGCTGCACGGTGGAGGTGCACTTCCAGAAGATCATCGACAAGGTGAAACACATTTCAGTGGATTCAGAAAATTAGAGGCCATGAATATGCCTGCAATATCTTCTTCTCTCTCTACTTCATATAAAGCGTTGCATAAATAGTAATAGCTCATATCTGCAAGCCTCTTTGTGATCACAAATGCAATTCAATTAATCAACATAGCAGTGTTTTTTATTTAGTTTATATACATGCTGCTAACTTGGGAATCAAGATATGCAAGCAGTGCTCCTGACCGTTCAGCATCAGGCAAGAATGTTGTTTTTGTTTCAATCTGAATCTGTTTGGGCGAATCACTGATTCTTTAAGCCATTCATAAACGGTTGTTTGATTCAGCCATTTTTAAAGAATTGTTTGAATGTCTGGAGATTCAGTCTTTAACACTGGCTGCCATCTGCTGGTGGTTTTAGGTTTCCTATCGAGAAGGCAGCGTATGCACTTTTTCCAACATTTATATTCAGAGTTTTGTATTTAAAACACAAATCTCACAACTTTATAGCATGATATATTATTCATATATTATATATACAGGTTAAATGTATAGTAGCCAGTCACGTGATTTTTTTTTTGTTTGTTTGTTTTCATCTGTTTAAGAAATCTTGATTGATTTCTAAGATAAGATATACCATAAAAATATTGTCATGGCAACCTTAGGGTCTAATACTTAATATTATTATAGATAATATAGTATTAGTGATCTTAGGGTGGGACAATAATTCAATGTGTTGCAAAATTAACTATTTTTAATAATGGTGATATGATTTTTAAACACATTGTTTCCCATTCATTGATGTATTTGTGCCGCTTGACTTTGAATAAACAAAGCACTATACGTTTTAAAATCAAAATTGGCCCGGGTGTGTATATTAATTCCTCTAAAGAGAACCAACAGTTTTCAGAGAAGTTTCAAAGACATTAAAATTTTTATGAAAGTAGTGTTTGATCTGATTCCAGGCCTCACTGGAGAAACCGCTCGTATGAACACCCTGCTGCAGGCTTAGTGTTTTCAGTCTGTCTGTCTCCAGTGGCGTGACACTTTTCTCTTTGACACTCTTTATGCCAATTTTCTTACTTGATGAACGCATTTGTTTCAGTCTATAACAATAATCATATGTTTTTGAACACAAACGATTTTTTAAAAATTCTCTTCTGTTCACCAAGGATTTATTTGATCCAAAGTACAGCAAAAACTGTAAAATTTTTCCATTTTAAAACCGCTTTCTACTTGAGTAGATGTTAAAGTGTAATTTACTTCTGTGAAGCGCAGCTGAGTTGTCAGCATTACTCTATGCTGATTAGATTTTTTTTCTTTGATGAATAGAAAGATCCAAAGATTAGGGTTTATCTGAAATAAAAAGGTTGATCTGACTGTTTGAAGTCCACCCTGAAGTGCACCGGTCCTGTCGTCCAGTGCTGAGGTGTCTCTTCTGTGTGTTCAGGAAGGAGACGACTACGAAGTCATTCCCAACAGCTCCTTCTTCGTGTCCAGAACTGCTGCCAAAGATAATTCCTCCTCCTATCACATCAATGGCAAGAAGGCAACCTTCAAAGATGTGGGCATACTGCTGCGCAGCCACGGCATCGACCTGGACCACAACCGCTTCCTCATCCTGCAGGTAAGGCCGTCACGTCGGTGTCTCCAAGCGCTTTCATCACTGCTGTTGACCTCTCGTGTTTTCTGGAGAGCCGTGAACGGGCTAAACCGGGCTAAATCCTCCTTAGACCGCTAAAGCAGCGCGTCATGGTTTACAACACGAGGGAAGGTGCAAACCATCATTTGCTGCTCTAGAGTTTTAAGGGACTCTCATACGCTCAACCTGACATTTACACACGGTTTGTAAACATGGACTGTCCAAAAAGGTCAGAGGTCAACATCTGTCCGCTCTACCTCCCTCGCTTTAGCAGCACGTAAATATTGGCGTGTTAAACTCAAGGCCAGCCCCAATATTCTGTGTGCTGCTTCAGTGAGGCAGGAGTCAGCCTCCTTCATTATTCACTCATACTAGGACACTCTTTACTCTGACTCTTGTGTTCAGTTTACCATCGATTGACCTGTATCCACTCGGTGTCTCAGCAGTGTGTTCCCAACATAAAGTGACCAAATATCTAATATTGTTCACACAGCTGTTTCTGTTAAAAGATAATGCAGTACTATTCTCTGAAATGTGTGTTTCGGGCAGATTCCCGACAATCTACACAGTACACACACGTTATTTGAACAATCTTTGATTTTGGATACAATAAATCACAACCATATGAACTATGGTGGGTTGTCACAGTTTTGTTAACTAATGGGAAATACTGCTTAATGGTTAATTGCAGTGCAATAATGGTTAAAAAAACAAAACAAATACAATTTATATCTAGTTTGTTCTTCGTTACTTCAGAAGAGCAGAAACGTGTTGTGATGGTTTAACCTCAGCGCAGTGTGGAGATGAGAGGAGTGTCAGACTCAGAGTGTGTGTGTGTGTGTGTGTGTCATTGTCAGGGCGAGGTGGAGCAGATAGCCATGATGAAGCCCAAAGGACAGACGGGGCATGATGAGGGCATGCTGGAGTACCTGGAGGACATCATCGGCTCCTGTCGTCTCAAAGAACCCATCGATGTCCTGTGCCGGCGGGTGGAGCTCCTGAACGAGCAGCGCGGAGAGAAGGTACAACACCACCCCATCAGATCACGAGCTGGGGGATACGTCTCATATGTCTCGCTAATGCCTGTGCTTGTGTGAGGATCATCATGATATTAGAAAGATCAGGAACCTTGTTTTGGTTTACAGCAGCAGTACAGTACAGGCTGGAGGAGGACAAAGAAGTTGGTATGTAATAGTGTGGGTCTGTTTGTGTGCAGCTGAATCGAGTGAAGCTGGTGGAGAAGGAGAAGAGCGCTCTGGAGGGAGAGAAGAATAAAGCCGTGGAGTTCCTCACCTTGGAGAACGACACCTTTAAGAAGAGGAACCTGCTCTGTCAGTTCTACGTGTAAGACACATGCACACCTGAGATCAGCGCTGACTGACTTCAGCTTCGATAGATGCTTCTACAGTCGAATGTGTTGAATCACTTGTGCAAAGACAAAGGTGTTTCCCAGTAATTACCTCCACTGTCCAGTAGATTCATAATGAACCAGCATTGGGCATATAACAAGATCTATGACTGCCTTGCTTCAGCAAAGAGTCTTCTCTCACTCTCAGTAAATGGTTCAGCAGAAAGATTCATTTTCTTTCTGAAAGAGTCTGTAAAACTGACTTAATTTGATGAATATGTGCTGTTGATTTGATTTCATCGCTGTCAGACTCCATGATTTCATACTGCGTGCACTGAATTATCTCCTCGGGAATGACTCTGTGCTGTTTTTCAGAGTGACGTTTGTTTCTGCAGGCATGATCTACAGAAGCGCGTGTCGGCCAAGGAAGCTGAGAAACAGCAGATTCAGGAGGACACAAAGGAACTGAGTGACAAAAGCAGCCAGCTGATGGAAGAAATGAAGACCAAGAACGAGGAGCTGAAGGGCGTGGAGAAGTGAGAGCTGTTCGTTCTCAAACATGAATACTGGCTGAGTGACTGCTGCTGCTCAGACGGCCGTGATTTGACAGCTGTCTCGTGGCTGAGGTGTGTCGTGCTTGTTTTTTCCCTCAAAAGGAAGCTGACCAAGCTGACCAGGTTCATAGAGAGCCAGAAGGAGAAGTTTACCCAGCTGGACCTGCAGGATGTGGAGGTGCGCGAGAAGCTCAAACACAGCAAGAGCAAGACCAAGAAACTGCAGAAACAGCTTCAGAAAGATAAGGAGAAGGTGAGGCGTCCTGATCTCCAGGTGACCAGCGGCTCTGGACGGTACTTTTCATGAGTGTTTGTGCTCTATGCAGCTGGAGGAAGTCAGGAGCGTTCCTGCGAGCAGCGAGAAGATCATCACCGAGGCGTCTGCTCAGAAGGAGACGCTGGAGAAGAAGAAGCTGGTGGAGGAGCAGAAGCTGGCTCAGGTGATGGAGAGCCTGAAGGAGGAGACCAGCGGCCTGCAGGAGGATAAAGAGGTGAGATCATGTCTCTCAGAAACACTGATAGCAATCCACCGTCTCAATTAAAGATTGATATTAATACCAAAGGTGAGCCTGTGTGTTTTCCTTTCCATTGGTAATTCATCTAAATAAATAATCTGGGTCAAAACCAGCAACTCGTTTTAATAAATAAATTTCATCAGCACTGAGCCAGAACAGAGGAGTTGCCCAAACCCTTACCACTACTGCATTTTGATTTTGAAAAACTGTAGACAACCGGTTTCGTCCAAATATAATGAATAGCTCATCAACAGAAAACATCTCTGATTAGGGCTACAAGTATTACTCGTCAACTACTCTCTTGAAATTTTAATTTACACCGAATGATGTGTATGCCATTGTTTAAAGCAACTTTGTTACATTTTTATATGAAAATAAATAAGCTTCAATAGTGCTAATCCTCAAATGTCAACAATTCATTGGATTGGTAAACTATAATTAAAACCATAGAATAACCCTTAAGATGTGCTCTTTTCTTTCTAATGCTCATCTTAAGTACTCATAACACACATGGAATGATTAGTGCCTTCTTGAATGTTTAGGCATATTTAGGTCCTATCAATTGCGATTTAGAAATGTGATTAAAACATTGATCTTGACGTAAGAATCCGTTTTAATCATGTTAACCCAGCATTAGCATCACACAGATGACATGTTTATCTATGGAACAGAACGTTTTGGTTTGGTTATTTTATTTTAGTGTGCATTCAATTATTTGTGTAGTATCTGTATGTGTTTTTGTATACTGAAGGTTTTTTATTTTTCCCGAGGCAGTGTAGTTTTGAGGGGTGTGTTTTTCTGTAGTCTCCTGCTCAATCTTTGCTCTGTGTGTGTGGTGTCCCTGCAGAAGAAGGAGCAGGAGCTGCTGGAGCTGAGTAAGACGGTGAACGAGACGCGCTCACGGATGGACGTGGCTCAGTCGGAGCTGGATATTTACCTGAGTCAACACAACACGGCCGTAAACCAGCTCAACCAAACCAAAGGAGCTCTGCAGGAGGCTGTGGACACGCTGAGAGAGAGGAGAGCCGCCATCAAAGACCTCAGCGCCAAGATACCGGCGTGTGAGGAGCAGCTCAAGAAGGTGTGTGCCAAGACCCCCTCCTTCAGCAGGCTTTCACCTGCTTTTTGTGCTGCATTCAAAACTACAGGGAGAATTATTTTATGAAATATTATTTCAATTTAAAATGGTTTCTATTTTAATATAGTTTACAATGTAGCTTATTCCTGGAAAGTTGGGGTTACTATAAGGATTCTATTAAATGCCAAAAAGAACAGTGTTAAGTTAAAATGGTTATTTTGTTAAAATATACAATACTTTTTTAAAAGTTTGGGATCAGTAAATTATTTTATTTATTTATTTTAATATGCTTGTATTCAGTAAGGTGATGTAAGTGAAGGTAAAGACTTTTATATCGTTAGAAAAGGTTTCTGTTTTGAATAAATGCTTTTCTCTTTAACTTTATCAATGAGGAAAAATTGTCACAGCTTCCAAAAAATATTAAACAACATATAATCATTGATGTAAAAATTAGAATTATTTCTGAAGGATAGTGAAACCTCTCTCTCTCTGTGTAGTGTTTTTTGTTTTCTGTATTTTTGCTCAAATACAGCCTTGATGAGCTGAGGCTGCATTTAAAAAAAAAAAAAAATGAATACTCTTTCTGATCCCAAACGTTCGGAGGGTGGTGTATGACGATCAGATTTGAGTAAAATACCAGACAGAAGCCTAGGAAAGCCCTGCTGGTGGATGTGGGATGTTTACGCTGGTGTTTGTGCTGCAGGACGAGCAGGAGCTGGAGCAGATCTCAGAGCAGGACCGGCTGAAGCGTCTGACGGTGGGAGACATGAGGCAGAAGGTGGCTGAAGCCAAGAGCTCTCTGTCCACCAACCGCAGCCGCAACAAAGTGCTGGATGCCCTCATGCAGCAGAAACGCTTGGGGAAGATCCCGGGCATCCTGGGCCGGCTGGTACGTGCCTCACCTTCACCTCGGATAGAGTCCGTCCGTGTAGATCCACAGGGTGACGTTCCTACGGTTGTCTCTACAGGGTGATCTGGGAGCGATCGACGAGAAATACGACATCGCCATCTCCTCCAGCTGCGGCTCGCTGGATAACATCTTAGTGGACACCATCGACACGGCGCAGAAATGCGTGACGTTCCTGAAAGCCCAGAACATCGGTGTGGCCACGTTCATCGGCCTGGACAAGGTGAGGAAGGAGCGTGCTAGCCCTGCTTTCAGAGCTGGAGTCCAGTGCTGACCGTGTCTGGCGTGTGTCCTTCAGATGAGAGTGTGGCAGCAGAGCATGGGCTCCATCTCCACACCGGAGAACATCCCTCGTCTGTTTGACATGGTGCGTGTGAAGGACGAGAGCGTGCGGCCGGCGTTCTACTTCGCCCTGAGGGACACGCTGGTGGCTCGAGACCTGGAGCAGGCCACACGGGTGGCCTTCCAGAAGGACAAGCGCTGGAGAGTGGTCACTCTGCAGGGACAGATCATCGAGCAGGCCGGTCTGTGCACTCCTAGTCAAGCACTCGCCTTTACGAGATTCAGCTCCAGCTTTAGTGGTTCTACTGAAACATCTCATTTACATCCAAACACTTTTAGCCAAAGTGACTTACAATTTATGAAAATAAAGCAATCAAAATCAACAAAAGATCAATGATATGCAAGAGCTATAAGGCGATTCAGGGCAATCAATGTTAATTAAGCAAAAAATAGAAATGTAAATGTTTTAGAGAAGTACAATTACTTATGTTTCTGTTATTTCTTCAAATTGAACCTTATTTTGGCAGGTTGTAGTGAAGAGTTAAACACATCACATGTTTTTCTGACAGGATACGGTCTGTATTGTTCCTGCACTGAATCATGCATGTCTGGATGTCAGTAATGAGCTATCTCCTTCACTCTCAGGTACGATGACTGGAGGAGGAGGACGAGTGATGAAGGGCAGGATGGGCTCCTCGGTCTGCGCTGATGTCACTCAGGAGCAGGTCAGATCCCAAGATGACTTCTTGAATGCAGCACAGCAGAACCTGTTTACAGACGCTGCTTGTGCACTCGCACTTTTAAAGATCTGTTACGTGAAATTTAATCGTTTTCGATTTAATCCATTGTTTGATTATTATATAAACATGTTGAGTTGCGCTTTTCCTAAATGTTTGGTGAAAGCATTGAGTGCATCCCCAGCTGAAGGTGTGTGTTTGTGCACAGCTGGATAAAATGGAGAGTGCTTTGAACCGAGAGCTGACACAGCTTCAGGACTGGCAGCAGAGGAAACATCAGCTGGAGGAGAAGGTGCACAAAGCCCGACGTGAGCTGAGAGACATGAAGAATACGCTGGAGAAATACACAGCTACCATCCAGGTGAGACATAGTAGCTGAACATGGGAGAACCTGTGAGTCCTGCCTTCTGTTAACCCCGTGTGTGTGTGTGTGTGTGTGTGTGTGTGTGTGTGCGCTACAGAGCCTGACGGAGCAGGAGCTTCCTCTCAAGACTCGGATCAAAGAGCTGGAGGCCAACGTCATCTCCGCTGCTCCTGATAAAGCCAAGCAGAAGCAGATGGAGAAGAGCCTGGAGGTCTACAGGAAAGGTGTGTCTGCATCACTTTTTTTCTGAAAACATGAACGTTGGACACATGGTCTGGACGAAAAGCATAATACTTCAGTCTCGTGTTGACCGTTTGATCTTTTTTCCTGCAGACTTCGAGGCAGCGTCCACTAAAGCAGGGAAGGTGGAGGCGGAGGTCAAGAGGCTGCACACGCTCATCGTGGACATCAACAGTCATAAGCTGAAGGCCCAGCAGGACAAACTGGACCAGATCAACACACAGCTGGACGAGTGCTCCTCGGCCATCACCAAAGCCCAGGTGGCCATCAAGACGGCTGGACGGTCAGTAACCACAGCCCCTGCTGATTTATCTGAACTTGATACAGCATCAGATCTAAAGAAGCACTTGGATTCCGCTTTAAAATCCAGGGTCCAACTGGACATAAAACAGCAGCAGCACTGTGTATGTTATTTGTCTCGCACACTTTACTGGGGCACAAATAAGAGCTGCCTTCTCAGGGTTGCTAAAGTTGCTCAGGAGTATCTGTCTGACAGTGAACACTTGTTTAGTGTACTTTATCACATGTTGGATGGGAAATAACACTGATCAGATGCTGCTTTTTGTAAAGAACTTGCCTGCACTTTTGGTTCAATAGCAGAATTTTTTCTTTTGCCATAAAGTTACACTTAATTTGATGTGAAAAAACACCTGCTGTAGTGTCGTAAATTCGTTACACTGAACATGAATTGATTTAACATCAATCATTTGTTTATAGCATACTTTTTATTTACTTTCACAGTTTTTTTTTTCTTTACACCAAAGGTGAAAATGAAAACAAAAGCTGAAAGCTGATTGTGTTGCTTAGATTGTAACTATGCAGTTGTTGCCTTTTAAATGAAAACATTATCTGTAACCTTGTGAATGTTAAGACCAGTTTTATAGAGTTTCAACTGTCCATGGCTTTGAGTTGATGCTGTTAATTTCAGATGGTTACAGGTATTGTTTTCAATCATCAAAAGATTATTTGTCCTGTTTTATACCAAATATACATATAGCTTTGTAGAGAGCCAGTGAGTTTGTTTCTAACATGAATGTTGTGCTCCTCCGTGGCAGCAATCTGAAGAAGTCTGAAGACAGCGTGGCTCAGCTGGAGAAGGAGATGAGTGAGAATCAGAAGCTGATGGAGGAGCTGACGGAGCAGCTGAAGAAGCTGGAGGAGCAGGCAGGAGAGATCATGCAGACGTACCAGCAGGCCGAGGTGAGTCGTCTCGTTCTCTCTCTCTCAGACTGTCGTGTGATGAAGACGCTGGGTGCTAAGAGTGTGTGTGCGCGTGTGTGTGTGTGTGTGTAGGAGGCCCTGCCGGAGGTCCAGGAGCAGCATCGAGGGGTCCTGCAGGAGATCAAGGCCCTACAGGAGCAGGAGCATGCTCTGCAGAAGGAGTCTCTGAGCGTTCGGCTGAAGGTGGAGCACATCGACACGGTCATCACCGAGTGCCGCACGAAGATCAAACACTGGGAGAAAGAGGTACTCGGACACACCTCACACCTGGAAGCTGACAGCAGCGACTGGATCTACTTCAGTTTCTCAGCTGCATTATATGTCATGTTGAGCTAACAATATATTGTGTGCTATAGTGTATAATTGTGCTGCTCAATCATTAAGTTCCTTCAAGGCCCTTTTAAACTAACTGTAATATACTGTAAACAAATTTAAATCATGAAACCTAAACGATTGAATATCAATTTAATACATTTCAAAAATTAAAGGTTAGGGCATGCTTAACTATTTGAAAGAAATTTATTTTTATTTATTTATTTAATTTATTTATTTTTTATGCTTAGTCAAAACAGCAAATAACAGCATCATGCAGACATGAAATTTCAGACTTCTGAAAATGCACTTCTTCACAGGGTTTTCATTCCACTGTTTTCTATGAATATTCATTTGATAGTCATCTCTTGCATGAAGTGGCATTCTAAAAGTGGCAATTTAATATCATAGAGTTATTACTTGTATGTTTTATTTCAAATCCTATTTTTAAAACCTGAAAGTCCCCAGCCCTGCGCATGTCTTTGGGTTCGCTCTTCTTCCTGAGCCACACCAGCCGTGACCCGCTCTCCTGCGGAGTGGATTGTGTCCTGTTTGAATCAGTCGTAGTCTATAGTCGTTGGTCTTCTCTCTGTGCTCACAGTCCTGTGTGTTTCAGGCCAGCAGGCTGTGTCTGCACCCCATCGATGGAGCTCCAGAAGAAGAGCTGCCTGCGCTGAACCCAGAGCAGCTGGAAGACATCGGCAATCCAGACGTCATCAAGAACGAGATCGCTCTGCTGGAGGACCGCTGCTCCAACATGAAGCCCAACCTGGGAGCCATCGCTGAGTTCAAGAAGAAGGTGCGGTGATTGTTTCGCTGGGGTCAGCTGATGAATGAAGGCCTCGGTTCACAGTGTGTGTGTGTGTGTGTGTGTGTGTGTGTGTGTGTGTGTGTGTGCAGGAGGAGCTGTACCTGCAGCGGGTGGCGGAGCTCGATGACATCACCACGCAGAGAGACTCCTTCAAGAAAGGCTGCGAGGACCTGCGCAAGCAGAGGCTGCACGAGTTCATGGCTGGGTTCAACATCATCACCAACAAACTGAAGGAGAACTACCAGATGCTGACGCTGGGAGGAGATGCCGAGCTGGAGCTGGTGGACAGTCTGGACCCCTTCTCTGAGGGCATCATGTTCAGGTGTGACTTCTGTGATGTGGGAATCCAGTCAGAGTTTACTTTATAACCCGGGAGCTCATCACTAGCTTTTGGATGCAGCACACTTAAATCAAAGAGCTGAATGTTGAAGAGTTTTTTGGGTGTTAGTATCAATATGTTAGCCTTTAAGGTTATCTATCTAATTCGCGTTTAGAAGTAATAAGCATTCAAAACTCGTCACTTCTGTCAAAATCGATCAGCAATTAGTTTTTTTTTGTTGTTGTTGTTTTGATGCACCTCATACTTCAGCTTCTCATCAGATCTTCTGACCAATCAAATGCTCTCTAATGCCCGCCTACTATACTATAAACACACCCTAAAGCAGAGACCCTCACACGATTTCTATTTTCTGTTGTGGATGATTAGAGAGAAAAAACTATCACACACTCACAGGCTTTTAAACTAAACTCATAGAGGAGCTCTCGCTGCAACGAAGCAGAAGATATAAAGATAAAACAGACAACAAACACTCAACAGCAAAGTATGGTTTATAACTGTTAACTATAACTGTTCAATGTATTTTTTTTTGCCTCATTCTGTGATTTAAAAACCTACATCAGATCACAAGAGGAAGCATCTGACTGGTATTGTGGACTAAAAGGGTTATAATGATCTCTTTTGTTGGACAACAAGATTAAAAATGTGAATACAAGGATAGCTTAGCTTTAGGCATTTTAATTGAAGCATAGCTAGTTGACAGAAGACTATCTTTTGCCGTCAGAGCAAGCGTTACTGCATTCACCTGCTGTGAAAACATGCACACTCACAATACTACAAAGATTTGAGTTTATCATTCAGGCATGGCACTGAAATCCACGTTCTGGTTGGGTTCGGCGTGTTGAGTCCTCCTGACAGCTGTGTTCTGTCTTCTCAGTGTGCGTCCTCCTAAGAAGAGCTGGAAGAAGATCTATAACCTGTCTGGAGGAGAGAAGACGCTCAGCTCTTTGGCGCTGGTGTTTGCGCTGCATCACTTCAAGCCCACGCCGCTCTACTTCATGGACGAGATCGACGCTGCCCTCGACTTCAAGAACGTGTCCATCGTGGCCTGCTACATATACGTAAGTACACTTATCTCCTGGGGTTAGGGCTCATGATGTGACTCCACCCTTTATTATTCAATGCTGAATCAAATAAGTTAGGGGAAATTTTCAGTCAATATAAATACAATAGCATTTAGTAGGCCTGGCTGATAAAATGTTTGGCTCTATGAAATCTGTTATATATTTTTCCCAAAATGTAGTTTTTCCAATTTAAATCCCTTTTAATTGTTCAGTAATTTTATTAATCAAAGCACGTCTAATTTAATAAAGTTTAGATTCAGTGATTTAACTTAACAATTTTTAAAAAACTGTTTAGTTTATGGTTTATTAATTCCGATTCTGCTTTTCGATTCTTCGATTTGATTCCAAACAGATCCAAAAAAAATCTTAATATAAGGTCAAACATACAGAAGTCAGTTATTTATATTGTTACAAAGTGTTCTGTTGAAGCTGAATATCGAGCAAAAATCGGCAGCCTACAGAACAGTTTGGCCTCTAAGAGGAGCTTTTGCTTTATGCTTCTAACAAAAACAAGACTAATATATATTTCAAATATTAAAGCATTAGAGACGGGTAAACGGTAATAAAATAGGAACAAACAATATTGTGCTTTATGCATGATTGTGAAAGTCAAGTGTGCATAGAGTGAAAAAACATAAAGCTCACTAAACCATTCTGTGCAGTCTCTATTCAATAACTTTATGTGAGGAACACAAGGATATTTAAAATGTTTAACAGAAACTGCAGGGCATTTAGAAAGGGTTCAGATCTTCACTTTTTTCAATTTGGTGAAAATAAACCATAATTAAAAATATGCAACTGAGTGATATTCTTGGATAAATGTATTCAATTCGAAACAGTTACAGTTATGTACTGAAATTTAAAGTTACTGATTTTTATTTTTTTATTAAAGAAATGTACTTTTCACATATTAACATCTCCAGTCCTACATAAACCTTGAGAAAGATGTAGTGCAATCGTGAGAAGTACATCAGATTTACATGCTGATTTGAAGTTGAGGAAAGCTACCGTCGGTTTTGGAGGAAATCAATACAATGCTTTCCTGTTTTTGTCCCCTAATTTTCCCGCATTATTGCAGGAACAGACCAAGAACGCTCAGTTCATCATCATCTCCCTGAGGAACAACATGTTTGAGATGGCAGACCGTCTCATCGGCATCTATAAGACACACAACACCACCAAGAACGTGGCCATCAACCCCAAGAGCATCGTTCTGCGTGAGGTCGAGACGGCCTGAGGAGACTCTGCTTGCTTCTGAGGGTTTGTCTGCTCTGCCTCTGATCCTTCACACGTCTTCATTCTGTGCTCTTTCTCTTTTATCGTTTTTAAATGAAATGCTGTTTTATACTATATAGTAATATAGATATATTATCATGCTTTTACTGCACTGCGGTTGAATATTTTAAATAAACATTAAATTTGGCATTTTGAGTTTTGTGATACTTCTGTCTGAACTAAAGCACATGATGAACAGCCAGAAGAAAGCTTCGGTCCAGAACGGTGCTGTTTCTGAGAGCTTTATTCATCTTTAGCTCTAAAACTCATCATGAAGTCAGGAATTAAATGAATCTGAAAGAACAAAACATGCTGAATTTTCGTTTTATACGATAAGTGAAAATTTAGTTTTTTAGTAATCATTTGTAGCAGCACATAGTAGAAAAAGGTAGACATACATTTAAAGTCCTTACAAGTAAGATAAAATAAATCCCAAATGTCTTAAGAGTAGTTTAGACGTCTTTAGTGCAGTCTAGTACAGTCTGTAGATCTTGAAGCACAGGGCTGCATCTGAAGTCACATTTCTCTACTACATAGAATATGAGAAACGGTATATCTGGATTTAAAGTACTCCTTAAAAAGAAGGGAGTACGTGGATAACCTGCTATTTCGTGTGTGTGTGTGTGTGTGTGTGTGTGTGTGTGTGTGTGTGTGCTACGGATGAGTAGTACATCCAGATAACACTTACACTACATACAACATACTCTCTTCATGGTCACAAAGCAGTTATTCAGAAATGTCCTACTCGAGCTGCTACAGTGCTATCTGTGAAGAAGTGGGAGGATGGCATTGTGGGTAATGTATTTGTATTACAGTAAGAGACTGTTTTATAAACCGTGTGACGTAAAATAAAGGAACATGTTCTTCTGAACTAAAGAACGATTGTTAAAGGGATTGAGACATGGGTCCTGGTGACTACATGAGTGTTTTTTTTTTGTTGTTTTTTTTTAATCCATGAACAGTTTAAGCAGCTGTTAAAAATTATGCTAACTGTATAATATCAGACTGACTGCATCACAAAGCTTCATAATGCTTTGTCTATAAATAATGGTTTTATATTTACAGATGTTTTCAAAACACTTGTGTGCAATACCTTTTCCTTAAAATGCTGAGCGTTCAAACATCATTGGCCTCATTCTTGAATGAGAAGAACTCTCGGGTTAATGTTCTGTAAAAACAAACCCTAATGACCCAGACATGCTTTCGGTTCGTGTTTCAGCTGAATATCTGCGTCGTCTTCAGCACTGAACACTACTGAAATGTTTTGAGAAAGCTGAGCAGATGCTGGTAGCAGTTTTCTCCAAAACTAGAAATAAACTGATTTAATTTGGTGTTGATGTCCTGTAGCAGACAGCAGAAAACAGTCCCCACGTCACTGAGCGGCTGGGTGAGTTCAGTGGAGACGAGACCGGAGAGCCCCGGAGCACTTTCACACACTGAAAGTAAGCACAGCGCTGCGAGGAGCAGCATGAGCAGCAGCACGAGACTCCAGAGCCAAGCTCCATCAGGGGCCTGGGCCCCGGCCGTCGAGCTCCTCGGCGTGTGGCATGAGATCTGAAGAACGGGAGCGTCTCTCAGGCCTCTGATGGTCACGTCAGACCAGTGCTCCTCAAAGAAGCGCTTTGCTCGCGGAGCCACGTGAAGACTGGGGACCTCGGGCAGCGGCGTCTGGACCAGGGCCTTCACCCGCTCCCTCAGCTCATGCACCGTCTCCAGATACTCCAGCGGACACTCCTCGGTCTCCAAGCTGGAGCTGAGCGACACCAGCTCGCCGTGCTCCTCCTGCATCTCCTTCACCTGTCAACCAGAATATGATCACTTGTGCTGGGCTTTATGGTTGTAGAGGGCGACATGCAGCTGCTCTAATTTCTAACTAACCCAAGGGAACAATAATATATAGAAACCAGACATAATGAACCTGCAATTTCTTTTGAAACGTGTCTGCTTCAATTTCACGTCTTGTAAACATGTTTCTAATCTCTGCCACTGTTCCAGTTTCAATCAGTACCACTGATGTTACTCGTATTGTCAAACCTAAACCTGGACCCAACTGGCTACACTAATTATTGCACGAACTCCATTTGACCTAATGCAAAAATCATAGGTTGTCACCACTGTATTATGTTATTATTACCTGCCGGATGAGCGGCTCGTAAGCGTGTTCCAGCAGCACACTCGCCCGGTCCAGAGCCTGAGTGAAGTGCTCCTCCTTCTGGGCCAGGATGAGGTCAAGGCCCTGGAAGAAGTGAGACACGGCCTCGCGGTCGATCTGGAGCAGAGCCAGGCTCCGGGTCTTCTCCTGCTGCAGACGCTCCGACAGACCGCACAGCTCCTCCCAGCGCTGGCCCCTCAGCCCCTCCGTCAGCCGGCCCCGGGCCCCGTGCTCCTTCTCGAACGCCGTCTGTAGGTCATCGATGGCGTGGCCCTGGTGCTGGCCC
>NC_056713.1:8002732-8007732 GCF_018831695.1 Puntigrus tetrazona
CATTTATGGAGGTTAAACATAGCTTCATAGAGCTCCCAGACACAGTTTTATTTCAACAGCTTGCTTGTACTTGCTTGTAATTATCCTGTCCTATCCCGGTCCTGATCTTTCTTTTCACAGACGTGAAGTCTAATACAGGAGAGAGTTTTCTGTTAGAGGGATCTTCACACAACCGGTCCGCTCCTCAGCCCACGAACACCTCCACAGCCTCGCCGCCCGGGAACCAGCACACCCGCTTTACAAGTACCCTTCCTTAAAAGACCTTTGCTTCATAAACACAGTGGGGTTTCAGGTTGTGTGACACGTTACACCGCAGCATGCTGGACTCGGGTGTGTTTTGTGCTGTGTTTGTCAGGCTGCGGCGGGCTCCTGACGGGCCCCTGGGGCACGCTCGCCTCTCCCAATCACCCCGGCCCCTATCCTCCAGACTCTCACTGCGTGTGGCTGATCCGGCTGACTCCTCCGCTCCTCGTCCAGATCCACGTGTCCTCTCTGGCCGTCGAGGGACCCTCTCCGTGTTTGTTCGACTGGCTGGAGGTCCGAGAGGAGACGGGCAAGACGGCTGCGGTCACGAGGTGCGCTCAGCCCTTGATTAAACCGCAGAGACCAGCATTTTATTTAGGTTTTTTGAATTCAGTTTAAACGACCTCCGTGTCGGTTTTCCTAGGGTTTGGCTTTCCTGCACTTTTTTTCTTTCACCTCTAGAAGTTTTCTCTTAAAACCTATCCACAAAGCCGCTGAGACACACTAAGGAATAGAGAGAAGACTGAAGCTTAGAGAAAGGGCGGGGTTTACCTCGTTGCTATGGGTGATGTCAGCATGCTTATTAACTATGCACGCAGTGATTGGCTGATAGGAGAGGGGCGGAGTCTCTGTCAGAGGTTTAATTATTCATAGAAATATCAGAGGACAGTGTTATGTTGCCTCATTCAAGTAATAGTTTAAAGTAATGTAGAAATGTTAGTTGCTACATTCAAATAAATATTTAAAAATGCAGGCTGTTACAAAATAGACTATATAATATATATGAATATGTTCAATTGTCTGCCTGTATGCTTCTTGTGAAAAAAAATACAGTATGCATATAAAAAGACTTTTAATAGAGTAAAATAATCATTGCTTATAGGAAGACATGCAAATATAATCAAAAAAGACTCAAGAGCCGCGGCTTAATTAAAGAGATATAACCAAAGGAACCTCCCAACCCTAGAGATGATGAGACCTTTAGATCCTTCTCATCAGAGGATTCTGTTCAGGGTCAGATCTGTCTGAGTATAGAGGTGAGACAGTCCTCTTCACTCCTAACCTTTCACACATTTATAAACTAGTTTTAGCTAAACATTTTGTGTGATACTATTAGAGTATTATTTTTAAGATTAGCTCCTAAATCAGGAGATACTTCAGCCTGGATGCAACGGGGATTTTTTACTGAGAATAAATCTGAATATTTTAGTGTAGATGACGTGAGAAAAAGACAGATTGTTAAATTACTGACAGTGAAAAACCTCAAGGCAATAACCAACAGAACCAAAGAACCACAGGAGTAAACAAGAAAAGAAACCACAGGAAATCAAAACACAGAAACTAATCTATAATAGGTTTTACTTGTCTTTGTCATACTTCGCTTAATCTTTCGAACACAAATGAAGATGTTTTTAATCAAACCTGAGAGGTTTCTGTCCTTCTTAATCAGTCCTATCTCTCACAATAATGAAACTTTATTCATTCATAACATTAAGATAGAATTTAAACTTTTTGGTGAACTATCTCTTTAAGTATATTGCCTTTAAGGATTATTTGTTACACCTTTGTGGTCTTGAGAACGTCTTGCATAATCTTTTCTAGTTTGAAGAAAATGAAGCAGATAAAAATAACACGTTCTCCAGATCAGTGCACATTGTTCATAACCATCACGTGTAGAACATGCGTGTCTTGGTTGGTAAAAGGACACAAACATGTATGTTGTGGAGGTTTGTGTGGCTGTATATATATCTGTATAGAGTCACTGAACGGTGTTCTGTTGTTCTCAGGTTCTGCGGCAGCGTGGCTCCTGCGACTCTGAACACAAACAGCAGCTCTGTTCTGGTCTCCTTTCATTCTGACGCCAGCATCGGCGGCGGCGGCTTCAGCGCTCAGTACCTCTCCGTGTTACCAGGACAGAGTCAGTCTAACTGTTAATAACAGGAACATAACAGTCCTTCTAGTAGCCTGCATTACAGCCTGATAATAATGCAATAGACTTCCTTCAAAACCTCATAAGTGCGATCCGAATGCAGATTAAATAACTGTGCTGTTCTGTCGGATGGTGCGCTGTGGTTCTGTTTGTGTGCTAAAGCCGCTCTTTCCGTCTGCGATCAGAGAGCTGTTCCAGAGAAGAGTTCCTGTGTGACGCCGGACGCTGTCTGCTGCCCGTGTCTGTTTGTGACGGTCAGCCGAACTGTCAGGACCGCTCAGATGAAGAGCACTGCGGACAGAAACACAAGGGTGATGACTCTCAGGACGTCACTAAACCAAGCGTGACTCTTCAGACTGTAATCGATATCATGATCTTCTGATTCTCAGAGTGTGGAGGAAAGTTTAGAGGAGAGTCTGGATCACTGTCCAGCCCCAACCATCCAAAGCCTTACCCTCATCAACAGGTCAATGATTTCTTCATCAGTCTAAAAGTGTAGAGTTTTATAGAAACCGTCTGTGCACTGATCACTTCATGTATTGTTGAACTCACGCAGAGGTCCCTGGCTCCGGTGTTTGAAGAAAGATAAACGTGTGTAGTGATGAAAGCCACAATATCAAACGTCGTGGATGAATATTTACTAAGTGATCCACTACTTTGCAGTCGTCAGTTTCACCTGAGATTCAGAGTCAAATCAAAAATGACTTCAGCATGGTATTTTCACGCAGAGATTGGCACTCTTCAAGTGTTTTATCCAAAGTTAACTCAAACAGTAACCTTTAATAACCTCTTAGATATTGGGTCTTATCAGACTTTTGGTCTCTTCAATGTTCCAGCACTATAGAGTTCAGCTGAGAGAGAATAGAATCTCGGTATGAATCCAGGAGTAAACTGATACATATTTCTTCTTTTAAAGAGGAATGTCTGAATGTCTAATACAGTTTTAGATCCCTTTCCTTTGGACTCTTCTTTTCAAGGTTCAGTTTCGTTGGAGACCTCACCGAGGCATTATATACAGACTGTGGTGTAATACACATGTTCAGAGTAAAAAGCCAATACTTGGTGTATTTAAAGCTAAATGTGTGACTAAATGTGTGATAAGTAATCTTGAAATAAGTAATCTTGTTTTCCTCATATGACTCAACTAGTGTTAGTTTGAGCGTCTTGACTGGTTTCTGTGTTAACTGTAGTTATCTCTGGCTCTTATAGTTGTGTACGTGGCACATCTCAGTGGAAGACGGACACGTGGTCAGACTGAGTTTTCAGAACTTCAGCCTGGAAGCTCAGGATGTGTGTGAGTTTGATTATGTGGAGGTTTACGACGGCACAGACGCAGACTCGGACTCTGTGCTGGGCAGGTGAGGAAACCGCCGAGTCTGGCTTTGAAGAGGTTTACTTTCAGAAACAGAGAGTTTCCATGCCAGTGAAAATGCAGAGATCGCAAAACATTACCATCGTGAGCATTTTCTCGAGGAAGACTGAGTCTAGGCTCGGCTGAAAACACAGCTAATGATGGTGAGGTATGTTTTGAAGCGGGGCTGCTGGTCTAAGCTGGTCACGTCCTGGTCCTGAGCTGGAACTAGCTAAGGGCATCGTTAAACCGCCTCAAACCAGCAGCCGTGCTTCAAAACGTGCCTAAGCAGCATATGCTGGATTTTTCAGTTGTGAAGAATGTGATGATGCATTTCTTTAGCGATGTCAGCTGTCTCCCACACTTCGGTCTCCTCAGGCTGAAAGCGTCTGATGTTAAAGTGACGTCTCTCTGAGCAGGTTCTGTGGGCCGGCTCCGCCTCCTGACCTCACTTCCTCAGGTCCTGTGATGACCGTGCTGTTTGTGGCAGATGAAGGTGTTGCAGACAGTGGTTTCCATGCGTCGTTCAGGGCCGTGTCTCCTTCAGAAAGTGAGTGCCGCGTGTTTCCTGAAGTAGATCTAGTGAATCTGTGTGAGTCAGTGACTGTCTCTGCCTCGAGGAACCTGCGGCCCAGCGGAGTTTGTGTGCGGCTCCGGGGAGTGTCTGCACCGGGACTGGCTGTGTGACGGATGGAGCGACTGCGCAGACGCCGCAGACGAGCAGCACTGCATCAACTCCACCTACCCTCCCTTCAGTGAGAACACACTTTCAGCCCCTTCCGGAGTAAACTGTTCAGCCAGTTAACTCTATACCTCTGTTGCACTAATACCCTTCTCGCATGATCATTTATCAAGTTATGTATTGTGAAGTGGTCATGAACTTTAGAAACCAAAATCTTTTGATGTCAGAGTAGGGTGTTATACGTGCTGTTCGTGTGGCATACGTCCTGGCCTGGATTTTAATATTACCTAAAACATCCAAAGCAGTTTGACCAATAACACGCAGATGTTGTACGTAATCTACTGAGCGTGAGAAGCTGAGATGTGCACATGTTTGTTTTGATAAAAAGAGACGCCAAAGAAGCCGTTCTACTCTCAAGATGGACCTGCACAGTGAAAACAGATATTTTAGACAATAATAAAACCCTGGCCAGAACGCATCCTGTAAAAATGGCCCTTTGGTCACCTTTGACTTTAGTCTAAAACCAGCTCTATTCCAATCTGCAAGCACAACATGCTGTACTCTATGATGTAATAGTGTGGATAAGCACCGCCTCTGACTGCACACCAATTGTACACCTCTCAGTTTAGCCCCACCCATTGATTCTACATCACTGCTTGTTTAGCTCCGCCCACCGGTTTGTGCACGTAGTGTTTAGGAGAGAGGTGAAAAATGCTCTGAAGAAAACAAGATGCTGTTCCTTTCCTTCTGATCCCACCGTTAGGAAAGAGTGAGTTAAATATTGTTATGAAGAT
>NC_056713.1:8010232-8047732 GCF_018831695.1 Puntigrus tetrazona
TAATCATTTTTGGCATAAAATCTTGACCCATACAGTGTATTGTTGTCTATTTCTACAAACATACCTGATTCATGATTTCGTGGGTGATTTCAGTGCAGGAGCGTCTCTTTCCCAGGTCCAGGGTCCGTCTCGATCAGCTCATCATGTGTACGGGTAGATGTGCGAAATGCACCGCGGACCTTCTCTTCCCGCTCGGTCTCTTAGCCGTGGTCGGAAACATCCTGCTGTTTTTTCCCAACGGTGAAGTGTGGAGGACCGAGGAGATCACCGAGAAGATCTGGTTCTTCCCCGGGGTGATCGGAGCAGGACTGCTGGTGAGTGTGAGAGTGTGTGAAGGACAGAGAGAGAGAGCGAGCGAGCGAGTGACGGAGCGTCTGTGTGTCTCCCGCAGGCCTTTATGCCAGCCTCCATCATGAGAGCCGCGGGGCTGGAGGGCAGCTGCTGCGCAAACAGATGCGGGGTGAGCTTCTTCGACTTCTTACTTCACTAAATGAGTGGCAGAATGATGCTGGACCTGATCTGTGTGTGTGTGTGTGTGTGTGTGCTGCAGATGATGCTGTCGATGCTGATGTCAGTGCTGGGAGTGGCTGGAGCTCTGTACTGTATGATCATCTCCGCCGTCGGTCTGCAGGACGGCCCGCTGTGTGACACGGGAGACGGGATCTTCATCTACCCCTTCTTCAACAGCACTGCAGAGTAACGGCGCTCTCTCTTCTCGTCTGTCTGAACACGTCACAGTGTGTGTAACGAGCGTCTCTGAACACACAAAACTCTGTGAAAACATACTCTGCTTGCACTTCACACTGTCACACCTGTGCTTTCGTCCCTTCAGAGAGAGTTACCTGTTCAACCAGACGTCATGGACGGTGTGTGTGCGGCCGCAGAACGTGGTGATGTGGAACGTGGTCCTGTTTTCCATTCTCTTGATCATCGGGACTCTGGAGGCTGTGCTTCTGCTGGCTCAGGTCGTCAACGGACTGATCGGATGTCTCTGTGGGACCTGCATGAACAACAACCAGGTGTGCTTGCTCTCCGTGTTTGCTGTAAAGTTTATACCAAAAACTGATTTTAAGAGTGTGTAATGCCGGCCTCACAAAAGATGTGTTACTGCTTTCACTTCAGCATGCACAGATGGAATGAGACCCAAGAACACACTCCAGTATGCGGGACCTGCAGATGAACTATATAGGAGCGCATCGACATCCACACACTTCTACAGAAACACACGCGTGAAATACACTGAGGTTTCTTCACAGTCTAGTTTTTGTGAATCATGCCCTGTTTTACGATAAATGAAGCCTTTGACAGGTATTCAATCTATAGAAGGTCAAAGCATCATCAAAATTTAATTGCTGGCTAATTTGCCTGAATCCTATTGAAATGTCACCTTTTTAATCAGAACATCATGTTGACTTTGTGCTATATCAGCTTTTCATAAAATAGCTATGTTTTCTCATGAGATCAGGTTACAATATTTCAGACACATGATGTTTATATAACCCTGTAATATTCAACTATCAAATATAATAAACATATTTCCAAGTTTTGTAAAGCTGCTTACATTTATCCATTTTGTTGAAGTATGTAAAGATGAGCTAAACATCCACTAGTGTAAAACCTAATAAATCATCTTACGAACCCTTGTTAGTTGACTTAAAGTGCAACAGTTTGTTTGAACTTACTTGTGTAAATCTAGTCATGTGTGATAATATGTGTTCTTTGCATTAGTTATAACAACAAACAACAACAGAAAATCTCTGTCTCCTATTTATTCGGTGAAGTTGCACAACAGTACACTGGTGTCAGAAGTGGGATAAACTTCTCAGCTAAACCTCTGGTCATGACTCCCAGAAATCCCTGTGAGATTGCTCCATTTAGCAGAGAGTTATTGCTCACTAAACTTTTTGGCCGCTTTTGTTGGATGAACATTTTCTAGACCACAGTCTCCCACATCTTTTGTTGGCATGTCTCATTTATTTAGTAAACGTGTTCCTCGTAAGCACACCAATCCTCGTGGAGGCACACAGTCCCAAGACATCCAGTATCATCCCCAAATAGATGAAAAGCTCAAGTTCAAGAGATATTGAATGAACAGTCCAATGGAGTTCTACGCAGCCTGTGGGCCAGAGTAAAGGAAGGTACTCTCAGCCCATCTGGCACTCTCGAACCTCCCTGTGAATCGTCTCTTGAGAAGACTAGTTCAGCAGAGTGCTGTCGGACTGAGATCAAAGTGTATGGACAATCTGGACAGGCTATGCTCTACGCTCTCGATGAGAAGAGTTCTTGTGACTGTTATGGATGAGCAGGCAATTATGATGAGCCATTGTAAGATGGAAATCAAGGTTGGTGGATACAGTACAGTTATGTACAGTTCAGTGCTTTGATACAACCTGTGTTGTTAAAAGCTTCTCCATCAACTTACAGTAGTTGAATAAGGTGACCATTTAGGACCCCCCTCTTCCACGAGTTACTGGATAAAATTGCCTTAAGTGTAGATGCAAGGCCGAAGACCGCATTTAAGATGGGGATGGGAATTTATCAATTTAGAACTATGCCCTTTGGTCTTTGTGGCACTTCAGGCGACCTTTGTTCACATTCCAGGACCCCAGTTAAACTTTTGGACTGTTCTCTTTGTCTTAATTGCTCTCTGAGTTCTGTTGACTGTTGGGCATCCAGACGGGTTGGTCGAGCGGGATAATCAGATCCTGGCCACCCTATTGGCCCTTTGTGTGACCCAGAATCAAAAGGACTGGGATCTGCAGTTGCCATTGGTTCTGCTTGCTACTCCGAGATGCACCAAATACACCATCTGGGTTGGAGTCATTAATCAATTACAAGATTGGCTAAAGTCAGCTCATGAGTTTGCTTGTCATCAAGTTCTGCAGGCAGGCATCTCTAGAAGCGAGCATATGATCATCACTGCACTGGACTTCAATGCAGGTGATCTTGTATGGGTCTATGGGCCTAAGAGACAGAAGGGGCGCTTGCCTAAATTAGATTGTATCTAGGAGCATGTTACGTGGTGAAGAAGCTTGGAGAGTTCTTCATGTTAGGAAGAAGCCTGGAGGTCATACTGTGGGTTTGCATGAGGACCGATTGGTTCATTTTTATGTAATATGTAATACATTTTTATGTAATACATAATATATGCAACATGTTTGAGAAAGCACATATTTATCTTTGTAATTTATATTTATATTTGTACCTATATCCTGCACTTGCTGCTTATTGCACTCCTGGTTAGACCTAAACTGCATTTCGTTACCTTGTACTTGTACATGTGTAATGACAATAAAGTTGAATCTAATCTAATCTAATCTAATGTGAGCTTTGTGAGATGGAGCATGACCATGCTGGAAGCAGCAGTTCTAAAACGGTGGCTGTAAAGAAGTGAATGTGGTCAACAAAATAAATCAGGCAGGCTGTGGTGTTTAAACAATGCTCAGTTGTTACTAAAGAGGCCTGAAATCATTGATAAGGCAGGATGAAGCCATGCTTTCGTGTGGTTTACATCAAAATCTAACCCCCGCCATCTGAATGTTGCAGCTAAAATCAAAACCCATCAGACCTGTTGTCTAGTTCGGGAGAACCTGGGTGAACCGTAGACTCAGTTTGCTGTCCTCAGCTGACATGTCTTCTCTCCACCTGATTCATGCGTCGGGTTCAGAGATGCTCTTCTGCAAGCCTCGGTTGTAATGAGTGGTTATGTTGAGTTACTGTTGAACGTCTATCAGCTTAAACCCATATGATCTGCTCTGATATCAAGGCATTTTCACTACATATCTTCAGAGCATTCTCTGTAAGACCTAGAGATAGTTGTGTGCGAAGATCCCAGGAGATGCACAGTTTCTTTAAAAAGACTGTGTGTGTGTGTGTGTGAGTGTGTGTGTGTGTGTGTGTGTGTGTGTGTGTGTGTGTGTGTGTGTGTGTGTGTGTGTGTGTGTGTATGTGCACGTGACCGGCTGCTAAACCGGTCTGATCAGTATCACGGTTCAGTCCTGTAAGAGAATACGCTTGAGCAGATCAGACAGACAGGAAGAAGAGCAAAAGGGTGCAAGGACCGAAAGGAAAAGAGAAATCAACAGCAGGAAAGATAAACAGGGGAGATGTAGATAAAGAGTAGAATAAGGAAGTGACAGAATGGAGAGCAGAGAGGGACGGGGTGAAAGTCTGGAGTTATGACTGAGCTATAAACAATCACATGTTACTTGCATATAGATATATGGAGGAATCAGTCTAATGAGGCCCGCATGGATTTGTTTGTCTCAGAACACACAGATACTATACTTTATCTTCTTTCTCTCCAACTACAGTAAGTATATGTGTGTGTGTGTGTGTGTGTGTGTGTGTGTGTGTGTGTGTGTGTAAGATATGCTTTGATGCAAGACAAGATTGTTTTAAGAGTTAGCTATTGGTTAGACTGTAGTCATTATAAATCACTTTATACAGAAAACAACAGACGTCAATGTTCTCATGTTATGTTCTCCTTTACACAGTTAACATGATCATGTACAACTGTTTATCTAACTGTGTAATTGAGAATTTAGGTTATGAATAACGAAAAAGTAATCACATAAATGCATATTAAAGATAAGAATATTGAACTGTTAATGTATTCGTTTATGCATCCTTTCTAACATTAAACAGAGTTTCTCTTTATTCACTATAATGCAGTATTTGGCTTTTTAATAAATAGCATGCTGTATGACAGTGGCATAATGCTGTTTAATGCTTTCTTAATCCCTGAACACTTATAAAACTGCCACGTATGTGATTCACAGTTGAGGTGAATACTGAAGGATTCTGGTTTGAGACTGAATGAGTCAGGCCAGCTAAACCTGTTTCTGCTTCACTTTTCACTTTCCTGTCACTTGATATTCTTTGCTACGTTATTTGTATTAAAAACACAGTTTCGCAGCAGAGCTTTATTTGTGAAGAAGCAGGAACAGGAATGAGGAGCGTTGAAGCAATGTTTGCTGAGCTAGGATAGGTCACTGGTGTTTGAAGGCAGGGTTCAGCAAAGAATCATTTCACCAGTAATGCTTGTGTTTGTTTTATCATTGGTACTGAACTACACTAACTTGTTCCTGGTTTAAGGAGAGCTTACTGAGAAAAGATTTTCTGAGCCTATGTGGTCCTATGGAGAGACACCTTCACACCTTTCAGAACTTGATTCTGGTCCTGACTGGAAGGCAGTGGAGTGAGATCAGGAGGAGTGTGACGAGGGTTCACAAAATTCTAGTCTAGAAAAGCATTTTTTTGCAGTGTACAGAAGTCCTGTCTTGAGATAGCAAGGGCTTGGACAAGGAGCTGTCACACGTCTTCCGGCAAGAAGGGTCTGCTTTTCCTGATGGTGTTATGACCAAGACTTCATGAGCAAGCTGTTGTTGAGACGTGAGGGAAAAATCTCAGCTAGTTATCAAACCAAACCCTGGCGTTCGTTGCTGTCCTGGCCGGTGTAAGACGCTGGTTGAGAAGGACGGTGTGGTAACTAATATGTTTGTGGGGAGTGCAAGGAGCTCTGCAAAGTTGAGGTGGAGATGCAAACTGAAGGAGTGGGATCATCAGGGTGTATCTTTTGCAGAGCAGTGGTAAGAGGTTGCGTAAATAAAGAAAAAAAGAGGAGCGAGAAGCGAACCTTGAGGAACACCAGTGATTAGCTGCTGTTGCACAGTCTTACTCATCATACAAACAGAGCAATGTTTTGAAAGCATTACAGAGTCACAGAAGGTTGATAGCTATTCTTTCTAAATCAGTTGTGAGTCAACTAACCAACTGTGGTTAAGAATACCCTGTTAATGCTGCTTTTGAATGCAGTCAGATGAAGTGCTTTAACATCCACTGAATGTCTTCTCTCTGAAGCTCAGGCCATTACCATCCAGGTGGAGAGGAGCACTATCACAGCTCCGGTTCAGGCAAGCGCTCTTTTCTCCGTGGACATCACATGCACCGGGACCCCAGGGATCACATGGATGTTCAGGTCTGTAAGCAGACAGCACAGCATCGCAGCTTGGACGTTCGGTGGCCCTGCGAATGTCACGGAAATGTACGAGGGAAGAGTGCAGACCCATCCCAACGGCTCTCTAACCGTAGGCGACCTACGTCTGCACGACTCTGGCTATTACACCCTCACTGTGACGGAAGCGTCTGGAAGCAGCAAGGACGCGTGCATGCTGCTGAGTGTAACTGGTGAGCAGGACTCAGACTAACACCAACACCCGCTGACACCATGCTTTATTCAGTCTGTCATGAGTCTGAACTGTGTGTTTCAGAGGTGCTTTACGAGGACATTCAGTACTTTATTGTGTTCATCATTGTTTTGGGGTTGCTGTCTGCATTTCTGATGCTGTGTATGTGGCTCTTGAATAAACTACACAACTATATAAAGGCCTGGAGACAACGGAGACGCCTGCCAGGTATCGACCTACGCTGACTGTCCTGAGCTGCTGTCAGACGTCCTGAACATGCCTGCTAAGGGTCTGAATGAAGTCAGATTAATGCAGTTGTTTGTAGCTCCATTGGTGGCAATGATTATACGGTGTGCTTGGGTTCATGATGCTTTGGGGAAACGCAGCCCAGACCGTTTGATTCCCCGGGTGTTGGCAGTGTGTAAAGGTGTCTGAGATAAGATGTAATATTACTTTTAATTGGTCAATGAAATTGAAGCTCTGTTTGTATTCTACACAGAACACAATGAGACTGAGCTGCAGCCACTGTGACAGAAACACAGCGTGATGAACGCCACGAGCGTTTGTTCAATCAGACGGACATCAACAACTCTCTGAGCGCTGAAGATCGACTGCTGTGAAGCGGAGCAGACCGGCAACAGGACATACATTTTTAGTCATTTACCTGATGCTTTTCTCCAAAGGACAATGGAAGCAATCAAAATAATATTCCAGGCATCACCTAATGCAGTATACATAGTGTTTTTTTGTTTTTGTGCCATGATTTCTAAAATATCTAGGTTTTGTCTTCGTGTGCGGACTGATCGTTGTACATCGGTTACTAGATACTTGAATCAAAGCAATACAGAAAGTGGCGTGCATGCTCCCTCTATACGCTCCTCTCCGGTCCAGACTCTGGGGGACGTCTGAATGTTCTGTTATTTTTAATGGATGAATGTTTATGAAAATCATTGGATATTGCGGGTGATATTACAAATTGTGGGTCAGGTACCAATCCTAACAAAATCCCTCAGCTATTTAGTGTACACATATCTGTCTCTTAGAAGACAAAAAGATATGAATGTGGCCGAGTGTCATGATCGCTAAATATCTAACGATTAGCATATTTAGACAATTTTTTTTTTTCAGATTTTTTTGGATAAGACGGGTCTGACTTTTTTGACTATAAAGGTTCAAAATAAAGGAAATAAATCATTTTCCATGAATATATCAAGATTTCGTTTTTGATTAGTAATATGCATTACTAGGAAATTCATTTGGACAACTTTATACGGAGCCCCTAAAGGGACCTTTGAAAATAAAATAAAATAAGTCTGGTGTGCACACAGTAATTTATTTGGAAGTTATAGTTTCCAGTTTGCGTCACTTCTGTATGAATTACACCGAAACATTGCTTCTGTTCTTGCCTTCCAGCACAAATAAATCACCACTGAACACGGAACCTTTATTCCAACAGAACACGGAAAAATAACTATATTATGAATGTTACACATGTTTTAGGTCATGCACGAAAATAGAGAGTATTAGGATTGTGCTGTTTAACAGATGAAAAGTTTTGAGAAGGTATGTACAGTACTGAATGTTCTGAGTGAAAAAGCTGTTTTTATGTGTTCAGTGATTTATCTGTGCTGTATTGAAAGACAAAACAGATCTAATTCATGTGTTGATGGACGCCACGCACCATTGACCGTAGCAGTAGCACAAAGAAGTCGTCATGGTTTTTTTGTTAAATAAAAAAATGAATATATTTATATATATATATATATATATTTTTTTTGCACCCTCAGATTCCAGATTTTCAAATAGTTGTATCTCAACCAAATATTGTCTGATCCTAACAAACCAAACGTCAAGGGAAAGCCTTTTTTAATTCTTTTTATGTATTTAACTTTCATATGATGCATAAATCTCAATTTCAAACAAATGGACCCTTGGGACCGGTTTTGAGTCCCGGGGACACACAAAGGAAGAACGCAGAGCTGCAAGTACAAATATTTTATTTTAAACTAGTTTTTTTTGGCCGTTTCTGGCCTTTTCTTAGAAAAACGAAGCAGAGCATGAGCAGACAGTGAAGGCCCCGGCGGGCTCTAGGGACACGGGGTCAGGGCCGCCATCAGCAGCTCCATTTTGTAAACAAAGTTTCTTCCTTCCATCCGGCCCCAGTGCACCTCCTTGTGAGGACCCCTCAGGTGCGTCCATTTGCCGTCCTGCACCACGTCGCTCTTGGGCAGCTCTTTGGCCTGACTGCGAGGGAACTGAACCAGCACCTTGCATCCGCTCTCCGGACCGTTACGCACTGCGCACACACACACACACACACACACACACACACACACACACACACACACACACAGCGGCTCCAGTACTGTCCTTCAGCCTCTTACAGCAGAGATTAGAGCGGAGCGCGGTCAGACTCACCTGAGATGGAGTACTCTCCGTTGGGAGACGCGACTGTGATGGCGGAGGCGTTCCCGATGCTCTCAATGGGGCCGAGGCCCACGTGATTACTGAAACTCAACACGTGCCAGCCCATGACTTTAGCCAGCTGCTGCACAGCGTGAACCTGATGCTGCGACATCTGCGCGCGCGCGCACACACACACACACACACACACACACACACACACACACACACACACACACACACACACACACACACACACACACACACACACACACACACACACACACACACACACACACCATCATCATCATCATGACGCCCAGAGTTCAGACAAAAATGAAGATTTGGTTGAAACATGATCAGATCTGGAGAAATGTCTGATCACACCAGTATCTCATCAATGGAGGTGAATGGGTGCCGTCAGAATGACTTCAAACAGCTGATAAAACACATCAATAACCCATAAGTAATTAAAGCCATTTCAGTGATTTCAGTCATTCAGTGAAGAGTCCATCTGCTGTCGTCTCTCATCAAAATCCAGCCACATATCAGTTTAGAGCTGTTTTTGTAAGCATTGCTCCTGATCCTCAACACTCTTTCAGAGGAACAGCTATTATTATTATATTTTCTTAACGCTGGATTAGTTTTATCTTCTCCAGAGGTTGACTGACTCTCGTTCTGATGGCACCCATTCACTGCAGAGCATCCTTTGATGAGACGTTTCTCCAGATCTAAAGAAGATACAGACTGTGTGTGTGTCTCTGTCTGTGTGTGTGTGTGTGTGTGTGTGTGTGTGTGTGTGTGTGTGTGTGTGTGTGTGTGTGTGTGTGCTGTGTCTGTCTGTCTGTGTGTCTCTCTGTCTCTCTGTCTCTGTCTCTGTCTGTCTGTCTGTCTGTGTGTGTGTGTGCGTGTGTGTCTGTGTGTCTCTGTCTGTGTGTGTGTGTGTCTCTGTGTGTGTGTGACCTGTGACAGCAGGAAGTCCTGCAGCTCCTGCTCCTGGTGTGAGAGGGTGATGACGCGTCCGTCTCGATGCACGACCCTGATCTGCTCCACTCCGATGTTCAGCTGCAGCTGGATGGACCTGAGCGGAGAGTCAGAGAGTCAGTGTTGAACCCGTCCCGCGGGCCTGCGTGAGGACGCTCTTCAGCTCTCACTTGCAGATCTGCTCGTATCCCTGCGAGGTGATGAGCACTTTGACGCTGGACTCGTACACGTCGTTGATGTTGGACCAGTGAGCCTGTATCTGAGGGTCCTCGATCCGACTGGCCAGGCTGTCGATGGTGCGCGCCGTCCTGGAAGAAGAACGCTTTAATGAGCTTCGCTCAAACAGTACCGCAGCATGCAAATCATTATTCTGTCTGCACTACGTCTTAAAGTTCAGTTTTTCAGACTGCACTGCAGAGGATCAGGGCTGATGTCATTTGACACGTGTGTCTTCTTCTAAATTAATTTACTGAATAAATATAAGAACTGATGCATATATCTAATAAAGTTGGAAAAACACCCTTATAAAAGTTAAAAAGGCCCTAAAAATAAGTCTAAATGAAAACACAGACAATACTGTCCAGTTAGAGCTACTGTCCAAAAACCCCACAGATATCAGTTTGTCTCAGCCCTACTTTACTTGTACTTTGCTGAAACGCTCATTTCTGTACGTCTTCGTGTAGGATTCCTCGATCAGACGCGCTCACCTGCTCCTCAGGAAGATGTGCTTGGCCTGTTTGATGATCTTCTCCAGGAGGCCCTCGCTCTGCTGCAGGGAGCCGATCTCGGCCTTGTCGTAGGCCATGGGGCCCGCCAGCCGCAAGCGCTTGTGACCGAACGGAGCGCTGGCCGGGTGAGGCATGACCACCGAGCTCAGCGTCTGCTTGTGGAACTACACACACACACACACACACACACACACACACAGTGAGGAGGAGGATCAGGAGGAGGAGGAGGAGGGCCTGGGGGAGCTGTACCTCTCGGATCAGCTGGTGCAGGTTGTGTTCCAACACATAGAGATGATCGTCTGGCTTGCTCCTGTCTGGAGACGCTCTCTGACTTCTCTTCTCTCCAGTGGAGTGACACAGAGAGATGGACAGCTGCAGACCTGAACACACACACACACACACGCACACACACACACACACACACGCACACACACGCGCACACTCTGTGTAAGTAGAGTAACTTAAGTTACTCTACTTACAGTGTAATCATAATTAGTGTAAACATTTCAATTAAAGTAATGTAACTGATTACATTCTTATTTTTCATTACTTTTTATCAAATGTCTAACAAATGTGTTCAACAGTAAATCCTTTTGAAGCAGGAGGGTAACACTACAGCCCTTAACTAGCCATAACTTTCATAATTAAGTTCAAACTATTTTACTTTAAAGCACAGACACCACGAAATTAGCAGCGGTTTTAACTTTACTTTGTTTTGAGGTTAAATACAGGTTTAAAATCTTAAGATACAGTAGTTTAACTACTATAAACTTGCATAGCTCTAACAGAAAAAATAACACCTTTTTATTTAGTATTTATTTATCTGTTATTTTAATCCCAAAAAAGCATATGCATAAACATAAATAAGAAACAACTAAATAAGCATGTGTGTATTTGTATATTTTAATTTGTTACTGCTCTAAAATGAGACAATATTACAGTTATATTTACAGTCACTCCACTTTAATACAGAAACTCTTTAGCAATTCAACTAATGTTAAGAAATTAAGCCTTATTAGAATGAATAATTCCCTCATTTACTAATGCATTATTACATTTATCTATCTGTTAGAGTATGTGTTGATGCATTAACCAGCTTTAACTAGTGCTGTTAATGTAATACTAAGCACTCCCACGATGCATTAATACAGGCCTTCACTGAACAGAGTGGATGAAATACCAGGGAAGGGCTGTGAGATGATCTGGTTCTTGACGACGATGTGAGGAATCTGTGATTTGATCTGAACCGCTTCACGTGAGAGCTGAGCGAAGATCTCTTTACACAGCAGCACATTCTGAGCCGCCTCCAGCTTCAGGTGCCACATCTGAGAAGCTGAGACAGAGCAGCAAAAATCAAGAGTCCACATCGAAAGCAAACCTTCTCCGGTTACATCTAGAAAGAGGAGCAGCCGTGTTTCTCTCGCTGGCTTTACCGGGTTTGGCTTTAAGCTGTCTTCTGAAGAGATTGACTGTGCCGAGGTCTCCGATGTCCGGGGACTGCTTCTGGATGGACACCTGGAGAAACACAGACACGCTTCATGAGGTGACAAGCCGGCCGGTGCCTGTGAGGAGAGCTGATCCAGAGCTTACCTTGATGTACGCCGACCCCTCCAGGTCGCTGGGGATCTGCACGTCGAGCGGACAGTAATCGTCAGGGATCTTCTTGTCCAGGTCGATGTCCGTGTTCTTGATGACCTCGAACGTGCCGTGATGAGGGAACAGAGAGCCTGCAGGACCACAGACACACATGAACACCTCGGTCCCGAGGAGGCCGGCGGGTCAGCGCTCACGAGGGGCCTTACCCGCGCTGCGGTAGCTCAGGTCGCCCAGGATCTTGTCCCCGACCTTGCGCAGCTTCCACTGAGAGCGCAGGCGCAGCAGCTCCGAGTTAAAGTCTCTCTGTCTGCGCTGCTCCTGGTTCTCGGCCAGAGACTTGGTCAGTTTCTCCGCTCCTTTCAGCAGCAGCTGGGCGGCCGTGGCCAGAGACTTCTTCTTGCTGATCAGCTGGAACACCTGCGGGGTCTGAACACACGGCCGAACAACTTCACAACACTTAAACGTGATCCTGGAGCACAAAAGAGTCTTAAGGGTCAGTGCAGTACCTTGGTGCCGCTGGGGTCCTGGGACACGGGGTCGAGGGCCATGTACTTCTTCTCCTTGAGCACACTGAGCACGTCGTGCAGCACACACATCTCTGTGAGAGAGCTGCGCAGGTTATTACGCACCGAGTCCCACGGCCAGAGCGACGGCTGGAACTTCACCGCACCTGTGAGAGGAGAGACGCGCTTGAGTCACGAGCCCCGCAGCGACACACACACGCTCACACACACGCTCACACACACGCTCACACACACGCTCACACACACGCTCACACACACCCTCGTCCTCCTCCAGCTCCGGCTTGCCCCACGGCTCCCGGCTCTCCCGCTCCAGCCCGTCCTGCTCAGAGTCGGAGCTCTGCTCGAAGTCGATGCGCTGCGCCAGCTTGGCCAGGTTCTGAGACATGGAGAGCGGAGGCACGTACGTCTCCAGACCGTCCAGAGACACCTCCTGAACCTGCCGCTCACACTGAGACTCGATGCTGACCCGCACCGCCGGACCCCCGGACATCATGATGACCGCTGAGCTCTGATCACACACTGAGAGAGACACACACACACACAGAGACACACACACACACACACACACACACACACACACACACACAGAGAGACACACACACACACAGAGAGACACACACACACACACACAGAGACACACACACACAGAGAGACACACACACACACAGACACACACACACAGAGAGACACACACACACACACACACACACACACACACACACACACACACAGAGAGACACACACACACACACAGAGTGCGGGATTAGTGCTGTCAAACAATTAACTGCAAATAATTGCAATAAAAAAGAAAGATATATGTGTGTGTATATTTATATATATATATATATATATATATATATATATATATATATATATATATATATATATATATATATATATATATATATATATATATATATACACACATATATATATATACACACACATACACACACATATATATATATATATATATATATATATATATATATATATATATATATATATATAAAACACATACAGTATATATTTTGAAAACATTTACACGAACATATATAATTTATTACATATAAATATACTGAGATATCTCAGATATATATTCATTCTACTAGCTATGTCTACTAGGCATCAATATATAAAAAACAAACAAGTTGGTAAATGTATTAATTTCTTTGCAGTACATGCGACACTCAATACATCGACTTTATGAATATTATGATTTTTGTTGTGATATAAGGTCTTAATTTAAGATTTGAAAACCCTTTTTAAGACCTAACGTTAGTGACTAAACTAAACAGAAATACTGTATAGAGCTGAGGAAGAGTTTGAGACACAGACACAACGCACAGAATGATATGAGCTGACAGATTCAGTCATGTATTCTGACAAATACTTACATCTAAGAAGAGACTCGGTTTTCTGCTGTTCTTTGTATTTTTGTTGTAGTTCTCAAGCTAAAGGATTCTGCGCCGTTCAGCTGCGCGAACGAGAGCGGCTGCTCAAATCTCGCGAGGCGTGGCCGGGGGGTCAAAGTTGAAACGAGTTTTTACGGACTTTTTATTTTATTTTCTGTTTTGTATATACACGTGTTTTTTAAATATTCATGTTCCATTATTTTAATGACAATAATTAACATTCACCATATTTTTGGTCATTTTAAACATCACGATTAAAGAATCTCACCCATTGGCATGATTTTATCTTTTTAATTTATGAATTTATGTCGTTTTTATTTGTAAGAAAACTTATACTTTATCTCCCTCGTACGTGATAATTTTAAGCGCATGAACAAATGAATAATTCTACGTAACAGCGCGCGCCGTTCCGCGGGTGTTTTAAACAGCGGAAGTGACGCAGTCGCGCAGAAGAAGAAGCCGTTGGAGTTAGTTTTGTTGACATGGAGCCGCTCGAAGAGAAGCGTGAGCGTCCAGTGAAGCCCGTCGATGAAGCGTGAAGTTACTCGACAGAAATGAGGGGTAAAGTGCTGCGGCTGAGCCCGAATGAGGAGGCGCAGCTGCTGAGAGAGGAGCAGGACCGGAGGAGGAAAGCGCGCCTGAGGCAGGTCAGACTCGAGCCCAGCGGCCCCTCATGATGAAGATCTGAGCACGCGTTCATCCTTACACCTCAACAGCGCTTTTTATTGTTGTTTATTATGCCTTTTTAAAACAGTTCGGTCAACCTCAAGTAGTGTTAAAAGTGTTATACATTAAATAAAGAAACATTCACTACCTTCACTTCTGCTCACCAAGCCAGATCCCAAAATTTTGCTGTTTTTTTACTATTAAATGAACAGTTTTGAGTATTTTGTTTTAAATATAATTTATTCTTATGGTTTCGAAGCTGAATTTTTAAGTCACATGGTTCTTCAGAAATCTTTGTAATATTCTGATTTGCTGCTGAAAACATTTATTTGTGAGCAGAATATTTCAACCTCCTTTGAATAGAAAGTTCAGAAGAACATCATTGATCCCAAAAAGTAATCTCTTGTAAAATTATAAGTGTCTTAATCATCTCTTTTGATCAATTTCAAGCATCCTTACTAAATCATTTCTTTCCCACCAAAAAGGTGTTGATTATTTAGTCGCAAAAAAATGATTGAACTGTTTTAAATATTGATGATGATGATATTCTCAAGCAGCAAATTAGCATATAGGAATGATTTCTGAAGGATCACTTCTTTCTGGTAGTGTAAGTATGCGCTGTGTGTGTGTGTGTGTCAGGTGCGGGAGCAGGAGCGCTTCATCGCCCGTCAGGTGCGCAGGCAGGTGCAGGAGCGCAGACAGCAGCAGCTGCAGACGCTCGCAGACTCCCTGCAGCTGGAGTGGAAGCAGCAGCAGACGCTCAGAATACAGGCCTTATCCTCACACTACCAGCTGAGCCTGAGCTCGCTCGGACACGGACACCGCAGCGCGCAGGAGAACGTGAGTCAGACCTTCAACACCGACGAGTCTGTCTGCTGTACCTGCTTTAGATGAACCTTTTTTTTTCCTCACATAAAGTTGAAAAAAAGCTGAAAATGTGCTCATCCTCAGATCTCAAATCAGTTTGTTCAGATTTGGAGAAATGTGTCTCTGCAATGGATGAGAATGGGTGCCGTCAGAATAAGAGTCTGATAGAACATCAGAGTAATCCACAACACCCCAGTCCAGCAGTTAACATCTGGAGAAGACAGAAGATCAAACTAATCCGGCGTTGAGATGGTTTTAACTGAAACAAGAGTCTATCTGTGGCTCTTCTGACAGTGGAAGAAATCTGCACAGATCAAGCAACTCAAAACTAGTTGTTGTTATGGCATATAAATTCATATTTTAAATATGAAGAATGTCTTAATGCCGCATGAGTTTGATCTCCAGTCTTCTCCAGATGTTAACTAATGGCCTTGGGACGCTGTGGATTATTGCGACGTTGTTATCAGCTGTTTGACGGCACCCATTCACTGCAGAGGAGCTGTTTTGGGGTGCGCTGTTCTCTAAGCTGTTGTGTGTGTGTGTGTGTGTGTGTGTGTGTGTGTGTGTGTGTGTGTGTGTGTGTGTAGGAGCCGGACGTGGAGGCGCTGGCTCAGAGGAGCGTGGAGAGGCAGGAGCGTGCGGAGGAGAGACATCGAGAGGCTCTGAGGGAGCTCGGCGTCCGCAGACACGAGGAGGAGCAGCAGCAGCGCCGGTCAGCACACACACACACACACACAGTCAGAACCTCCTTGCATGCACGCTGCGTGATGATGATGATGTGTAAGCTGTAGTTGGTCGTGGTAACAGGCCCATTGAAGCGCGGAGGAAAGCTCTGCTGGAGGAGAAGAGGAGGGCTGAGAGAGTGGCCAGTCTCCCGCCGCCTCCTCCCGACCCGGTGGAGGTACAGCCTGCTCTCCTCCTCCATCATCTGGTACGGAGCGCTCCGCCTGTGTCATGACTCTGGTGTTTCTTTTCTCAGAGCATCGGGAGGAAGACGCCTCGTCCGCTGAGGCCAGCAGCAGCAGAGCGCTTCTCTCTCACTCACGATCACATGACCGCTGTGGCCCGAGAGAGCGACGCCGAGCAGCAGGTACATGCATGAACAAGAAAAATACACTGAGCTAGCTTTATAGCCAGGTAGATTCAAAATGTATTCATTTATGTGCCAAGCATGACAAAATATTACTATAAGCAGCAATGTTCACATGCACGGTTATTTTATTAAAGGGGAAGACCCTACTTAGTGCATGTTTTGCAAGATTCCCCTTATAGTCAACCTTAGCTTGTAACTGAGATAACTACCAGCAAAGCTCAGAATCAGTTCTGGAGTGACTGAAGAGAGTGCTGGTGTGTGTTGTGTCTCAGCTGAGCGCTCCGCAGGCCGCGGCTCTGGAGGGACGGCGTCTGGAGGAGCTCCAGCGGGAGGAGGCTCGTGAGCGGCGGTGGCGGCTGGACAGAGCTCGGCTCAGAGGAAGCCAGGCGCTGAGGAGAGAGCAGCACACACAGGTAGAGCTGTGACCGAGGGGGCCGCAGCGAGCGCCGCAGGACTCTGACGCGTGTGTTTCTCTGCGTCTGCAGGACCGAGCTCGGCTGCTCTGTGAGCTGGAGCGTCTGCAGCAGGCCCATCTGCTCCGCCGCAGACAGACAGTGAGCAGCGTCCCGCCGCAGGTCTTCCAGCCGCTCTGCAGGCAGCAGGAGCTACGAGACGAGCAGCAGCGGGAGCTGGAGATCGCCTTTCAGGACGCCTACACAGAGGAGCGCAGTACGTGAAATCAATTCAGCTAAAAATGGTTTGCTGTGGTGTCAGCAGGAAATACCAGTTTACATTCATTTATCCCTTAATTGCAATGAATCCAGTGAGATCATCATCATCATCATCATCATCATCATCAGTCTGTCTGAAATAACATGAAAAAACAGAAAAAAGACCTGTCTCCGAGACGCTTTGAGAAAGATGGCTGCAAAGCTCCTGAGAAACTCTGCTCGAGATCACGGAGGACAGGAGGATGCTCATAATGTTGATTTCATTCAGTTAGAAGTTAATTGATAAAGAAACCCGTTTGACATGTCTTTAAACGGTCTAAAACTTTATCATTTCTATTGCTATGGGTTCTACCGATTAACATGCATAACGTTGGAGTGAGTTGTCCTCTCTGCTCAAGACATTTGTTGTTGTTCTCAACTTTCTCCATCTTGTGATCTTCTCCAGAGGTCAAAGGTGACTTGGTGCTTCAGCTCGTACCTGACCCTCTTCCTCCTCCGTCTGCTGCTAGTCACGATGAGGAGCTGGACGTGACCCTTGACCCTGAGTGTGCTCCTGAAGGGGAGGAGCCAGAGACCCCCATCGCTGAAACCCCAGGTGGGCAGCCAATCAGAGAGCAGCGTGTCACCTGATGGACGGCAGTCAAACTCAAAGCTTCAGTGATTGTAGTTAGTTGTGTTTCAGCAGCGTCTCCTCGGGCTGATGGGAGCAGACGGGCCCTGAGCAGACTGCTGGAACGCATCCGGAGGCAGAGAGACCGGAGGACCGGTCAGCTGACCACGGAGACGCCGGGGACGTCACATGACGCTGACGCTCAGGAGGAAGCCTCGAGTGTTGAGACGGGATCTTTAAGTAGCCAGGAAAAAGAATCAGGAGTCAGTTTAGAGGAGCAGACGCCCAGCACTACACACACCGAGGATGGTAAAGATTCAGCTCACGCACACACACACACACACACACACACACACACACACACGTTTAGACACGGATCGATTACCAGTCTGACGATGAATCATGAGAACATTCCTGCTGGTTAGTGTTACCGTTTCATGACTCGGGATAAATAAACACTATCCAGCATAAAGCAGAGTTTCAGTATCAGCACACACACAGCAGTTAGGTTTTGTTTGAAAACATGAAGGAAAGCTGCAGGTGCTAAGGGAAAATGAAAATATAAATACTTTTAGTGAACATTCCCTTTGAAGGATCTGACTTAAGAAAAGATTGGATGGCATTTTGTTTTCTGCTGTAGTTCAGCGCCACCTGCTGTCAGAGACTGGATCTGCTCTCTCTCTTTCACATGACTGATCACTGATCGTTTCGGTCATTATAATCGTGATAAGAAATTATTTTTACGTTTCCACACACACACGCGTCTGTTCATTATGTGCTTAGACTATCCACAATATACAGTGATTCTGCTGATGAAGGACGCTATGAAATGTTGTAGCAGTTTAAAGGCAGAAACGTGTCGTAGCATCGATATACAAACAATTAAAAACAGCCTGAAGGGCATCTTACTGCATGATCATTTTGTGCTTAAACTCCCTCTTAAAGTGTGAATTACTTCTACATTTAGTCATTTTGTAGTCTCTTATCCAAAGTGACATGCAAAAGCGTGTTACATATAATTCTTTTTTTTTTTATATATATATATATATATATATATATGTGTGTGTGGGGATTCTTAAGATGTTCTGCTGTCTGGTTCCTCAGCTCCTGATGTAAGTGATGAAGCGGTGGTGGCAGGAAGTCTTCCGGCGCTGGAGGACCGGGTTCATCTGCTGCCTGAGAGTGAGAGGAGAGCAGACACGGACCAGCCGGACCCCGTGAGTCAGACCTCACTGTCGGTGTGTATCGTACGGGACACAAACACACTTCATTCAGTATTGATCGTTGAGAGCATGTTCAAGCGCTGAGCTGTGAGGAGTCTGATGTTCCTGAAGTGCTTGTGAAACAAGTGCCCTGTGAGGACGTCTACACTTGAACTGAGCTCAGACAGCACAGAAATATCAAAATTAAAAAAATGAATAATGCTTTAACACACATTTATTTAAATATTCAGCACAGCTGTTGTCTTTGATCTTATGTGTAGAGTAAGGATAAAGGAACCTCAGATACTTTGATTTCCTGAGAAACAGACAGTGCAAACATACAGACATCTTCAAGACGCCCCACAGAGTGCAGGTGTAGGAAACTACCTTCCCATTTGGTTCTTTCTGAAAGCCTCCCCATCTTTCCTTCCTCTCAGTTCATTCACACTGGTGTTTTCACGAAGCAAGCTAACGGTCATGTCTAGTATCATCTGAAATGTCTCAGTGTGACTGGTACAATAGTCTTATTTCTACAGAAGTAAACTTAACAGTAACAAAGTTGTGAAGATTTCCTAGATATTTTACGTATTTTATTGGGTGTGCCCTCTCCAAGGGTTACCTTCTGTCCCACTGAGGTGTGAACTACTGAAGTCTGACGCCGGGTTAGTGTGACTTCCAGTTCCTGGTGCTCTCCTTCATGTGAGGAGATGTTTCATCTGGGTTTGGTAGTTAAAGGGATGTAGTGAAAGGGTCAGGGGTCAGGGTGATTCTGTCTCTACACTTCAGACGATGTATTTCCTACGGTCAGGTGTGCTCCTTTTACTCTTAGATTATGGTCTGAGAACCTGATGTTTTGTATAACTATGATGTGTTTGAATTGGGATGATAGATATTTACCTGACTGATAATAAATAGTTACGTTTGGTCTTATTCTGTTTCACTCTGCAGTTGCTGACTTTAGTAGATTAAGACGTGTGCACCCGACTGAACGAGTTAACTAGAGCAACCAGGACTGTTGATCAGTGTTTTAGAATGGATAAAAATCTGATTTAATGCAAGTTAATCATGAGTTAACTCATGAGTCTTGTGATTTATTTTATTTATTTATTTTTTTTTGCAATTCAATATTTTAATCAATTGACAGCCCTCAAATAGATCTCAAAGTCATTTGATTAGTAATATGCATTGCTAAGAATTTTATTTGGAAAACTTGGTGCTTTTTTCTTTTTTTTTGGCGTATGTTTGCTCTGACGTTTGTGTGTGTGTGTGTGTGTGTGATCTGTGGACTGTCTGCAGGCGGAGGCTCTGTGGAGACAGCAGCAGGAGCAGCTCGCTCTGCTGGAGGAGCTGGAGCAGAAGCGGCGTGAGCTGGAGCAGCGCTGGAGAGACTGTCAGCTGAGCACAGAGGTGTCCTCGCCAGACGCCAAGGATGAGGTGAAACCATAGACCATTCAGAGCACCTTCGTAGTGATAGACAAACACTGGTAACAAGTGAAGAGGAATGAGTCAGATCCTTGGAATAAGAGGAAATGGATCGGAATGAAAGTCGTTTGTAGAATACTGTTTTCACAGGCACCATAAATGAAGACGTGTAAACTATACATCTACATAATATTTTGATATATTTCATATATTGATAATGACAGTCATGTTCTTTAAATGACAGGAATGATCATGTTTGTGTGCGTGTTTGTAGGTCAGTCTGGATGTCACACACACGCAGAGACTCCATCAGTACCAGCAGAGACTCCTGGAGCAGAACAGGTCCGTCTGAAACACTGCAGCAGTGATGCATCAGGTGTGTGTGTGTGCGTGTGACACGTCTGCTCTTCTCCACAGGCTTCATAAGAAGTGTGTCGAGGAAGCTCGTCGGCGGCTGGAGGAGTACCAGCACACTCTGAGGTTACGGCAGGCCATGGGCAGCACGTCTGCTCCTCTGGTTCTCTGTGCTGGAAAACCTCCTGACTCTCAGCTTCCATCCCGCTCTGCTCAGACGCAGGTTAGGAGGCAAAACAAGTCAATGAAATGTAATGAAGTTATGAACTGGGTGAATATATGTGAAATGCTACGAAAGCACTGCATTTGAACTCATTTTAGGTGCACAGTCTGAGCTAAAAGTTGCATGTACATGTTTCGTCTCTGAGAGCATCACAGACGTCTTACTGACAAATCTAATCAACTTTTAGGTCACATTACATCATTTTAATGATTTGCGTGTGAAATTGAGCTTTTATGGAGGAATGCGAGCGCACCGTTAGAAAGGATCATTTTTCGTCAGAGGCTTGACTCTGAACCGGTCCTGTATGGAGTCCTCGTCACACACAGACCTCACAGCTTGTGTTCTCCTCCGCAGCCTCTCCTCAGTCCTCCAGACTCCTCCGGCTCGGGACAGGGAGACCAGGAGCTTCCTCTTCCTCCCCCTGCTGTGGTCCTGGAGCTCCTGTGCAGCCAGAAGAGCGACGCCGAGTCCAGCGGGTCAGCGCTTCAGAGAGAGACTGCAGACAGACAGGTACACCTCACCTGACACACACCTTTAAGATCAAGCTGTTTCTGCCCCACAGAGTTCACTAGTGAGAGAGTTTATAAATGTGTGTGAATTCATTCTTCAAGAACAGTTTTTGTTTCAAACAAGTTTTTTTTTTTTTTTTTTTTTTAAGCTGTGTTTCTGTAAAGAGCTGTTTTTCTGTCAGGGTCCCGCGTCCTGCTCTACTGATGTTCAGACACACCAGATGATTTTGAACACTTTGCTGAATGCCATGGAGGAGGCTAGCGATCCCGTCGAGCCTCGGCCGGCCCCCAGCCAGCGGGACGGTGTCCTGATCCCCACAGCGGTCCTCTCAGACGGTGAACAGAGCTCAGGCTCGCCGCTAGGCTTTAAATAACAAAGACATAACGTTACAAAAGATTTATTTATTTTAGATAAATGCTGTTCTTCTGAACTTGGTTAGACATAATTTGATTCTGCTGTTTTCAATAATAATAATATGTCATGGGAATAAATAACATTTTTAAAAATGTATTTAAAATACTAAAAATGTTACTCTCTTTACTTTTGACTGGTAGTGCATATAATAGTGTTTCATTTTTTAATCGAAATTCTCTTCTGGCTTTTTTCTAGCTAGCTGAGGTAAATGTAACATTAAATCACATTATTTACATTCATTTGGTGCTTTAACTCATCGTAATGAGGAAGAGATCCGTTACACAACATTAAAGAGCACCAAAAACACTGTTGTTTTCAGTTTGTGCACAGAACTATTAGTGATATGATGTTTAGGCATCAACAAAAGATCTTGATTTTTAAGAATTGATATTGATGTAATAATGAAGATGAACTAAAATTAACAAAAAAAAAAACGATAGCCAGTACTCGCACTAATGGTGTCAGACGTATCTTGATCCAGCCCCAGTGCATCGTGGGAGAGTTAAGCCGCCCGTGTCTCGTCCTCCCGCCCGATTAGCCTTCTTACGGCAGATGGAGCAGCATGAGCTCAGTGCTATACAGGAAGTGGACTCCCCGGTCAACATCAGTCTGGACACAGGTACACCCTTCCCCTGTTGTCCTCCTTCAGAGCGTCTGAGCTCACGTGACCGGTCTGTGCTCTGTGATTGGCTCCTGCAGAGCTGCAGTCGGCTGACGTGAGCGAGTCCAGCAGCGCGTCCCTGCCCGCCGTCTCCTCTGAAGACGGTCACAGCGCGGGTCAGAGGTCACAGGTCACGGGCAGAATCAGCCGCATGTCCTGGAGAGAAACGCTCCTGTGTGACTCCTCGGCCTCAGCCAGTAAGATCCTCAGAATACAGCTGTGTGAAGCTCTTTATATTAATAATCCCGAGACTCCAGGATGCTTTCAGGAAAGAGCTGAGAGATGGATCAGACTCGTACTCTGTTATACTGGAAGTCTCATAAAACATTGTGTGGAAATGGTGCATCATTCACAAATGAGTGAAAGAGAACGAAATCATCAGCTCCTGATAAACTGACACTAAATATAATCATTTTCATTTGATGTGTCTCGAAGCAAGCAGCTGCTGTTTTAAACCGTTATACAGAAATACTTTAACACTCTCAGACCTTTCAGAAGCGAATTGAGATTCACTGCTGGTTAAATTTAGTATTTTTTTGTGTGTATGATGGAATTTATTCAGCAGGTGTTTCCATTTGTGTGTTAGCATATTAATAAGTTTATCCTACTCAAATTTGTGCATAAGTGTGTGCCCTTTAAAAAAAAAAATTGATATAAAAAGTAGGTGCCGTTTGAGTCAGACAGGCTTCCTCTCAGTTATATCTTGATCTATACTACAGTCAAATCAGTGTGTTTGGTTTCAGTAACCCGTGTCTCTGGTTGGTCTTGTTCTCTTAGGTCCGTCCGGCGTCAATCACCTGCGAGAGGTAAGACTGTGTTCTCTCTGACGGTGATCTGATCATGTGACACTCAGGACCGCTCTGACGGCTCATCTGAGGTCCACAGCTGTGTGTGGATCAGTGATGAAAACTAGCCAAATCTGAGCGTGCTGCCACACCACTGATTATGCTAGAGAAGCTGTGTGTGTGTCTGTGTGTCTGTCTGTCTCTGTGTGTGTGTGTGTGTGTGTGTGTGTGTCCGAGCAATGATGACAGTGTTTTGCACCTGAAGTACATGTGAGTAGCTCACGTATGTTAATGAAGGTCTCTACACTTGAGCTGAGCTCAGCAGATGGTGTTTCAGTGTGTGTTTGTAGTCACGCTGTATTAAACCACTCTGTTTGTCTGCTAGCGCCCTGCTGCTGATCCAGACTATCTCTCGTCCACTACGATCTCCACAGGAAGCTACTCCACTAGTGACCACGAGCCCAGTTGCGTCGTCTCCGGTGTGTCTGATCGCTCTGAGCTCGTTCTGAAGATGAGATCCATCTGTTTGTGGAGCAGAGCTCATGTCTGCATCTCTTTCTGTCTCCCAGATGCGTCTCATCTGAGCTTGGAGCCTGACGTGTGCAGCCCGTCCCCCAGACCCAGTTCCTGTCACATGACCTCTGACCCGCAGGTCACGAGAGACTCCGTGCAGCAGATCATAGACAGATACGGCGCAGAGCTGAACGCTTCCTTGAGACACACAGGAGAGTCTGCAGCGGAGCCCCGAGGTGCTTTCATTCAGAACGTGGCATAAATCTTTAATATCTTTGCAGGAAATACAAACTTATCAATAAACGTGTTCAGAAACTATATGACTTAAAGTACAACACAAGGAGACTATTATTAACTATAAATGTTCTGTAAAAATGAACAGCAGCTTGCAGACATGAAATATCATACTCTAGTAGTTCTGCATAGATTTTTTTTTTTTAATTTGATTACGCTGCTTTAGATTTTTCTAGTATGTAAATATGTCTGTGTTTGATCGCGTCCCTGGCCTTACACAGCCGTCCTAAATCACTGCGCTCAAGTTAGAAATCAGAGAAACGGCCCAGCCCTCGGTTGAGACAGGATGTGCTCAGGTGTGCTGTGTGCAGGTGCGGCTCAGTCCTGGTCCAGTGTGCTTCAGGAGGAGACTTCAGCTACAACTCTGTCCAGCACAGAGCACTCAGGTGACCACGCTTCCTCTGACCTCCGACCATTAGCTAGCCATACAGACAACTAGCAACACGGTGAAACAGAGATGACAGGGAGCGTACGGAATGAATGAATCTAAGGCGGCCATCTTGTGGGTTTTGGGTCAAGAACTCGAGCATCTCCTGGAGTTTGCTTTGAGAATACAGTCATCAAAAGTCTAAGGCTGCGGTACATTGTCTCCATTTCTAAACACTGCCCCCTAAATGTATATAAACTACAAAGCCCCTGGGTGATGACTTTAAAGCGTGCAGATGAAGTGTTCCCCCATTCCACCAGTCCTGATCTAATCACAATCATCTTGACTTTAAATGCTGAGTACATGTGCTTCACTTTGGTTTATCAGGTGGTTGTATGCAGGGACAGGTGATCAGTAGATCTCTAATCACACAGTAATTCCTCGTATCTTCAGTAGCTGCTGATCAAGTGCCTTCAGGTTATGGTTGTCATAAAACAGAGTTTGATCTAAAGACACCAATGTGTTCCTCGAGTCCTTTCTGGTTCTGTTCTTGATGCTCAGACTTACGGGCTGCTGTAGACTCGAGCAGACAGCGCAAATAAAGAGAACTCGCCACAAGATCGTTTTCACAACAAAAATAAATGTGAATGCTTTTTGAAAGAAGTGCATACTGTATTATATTTGGTGGAAGAATTGCGTTCTAATTCGTTTGAGCAGTAAAGCACCTCCAGTTACAGAATATAAAGGAAGCTCTTCTGCTGACTGTCTGGATTGTTAGTTGCATTATATTTTATGCTTATATTTTCAGTGCAGCAGTGAATCTGAGTCCATATTGGTGATTAATCTTGGTTGTTTGTGATGAGACGCTGTCAGGAGACGAGCACCACTTAGAGCTGTAGTGTTTCTGCAGGTGTCTTCCAGCCGCTTCAGCCTCATCCAGACATAGACTCGTCCTCGTCCTCTTCATCTAGAGATGTTCTGGGAGGTGATGGGAGCACTAGAGTGCAGGTAGTGTGTGTGTGTTTATGATCCTCTGGTCTCTGTGGTGTGTCCGTGCTGATCTCTGCTGGATCCCGTCAGGGCTGGAGCGAGACTGTGCACCGGATCCTGGAGCGGCTCTCCCATCAGCTGTCCCTCTCCGCTCCGTCTCTTCACGATCAGGACACACGCCAGGCGGCCTCTTTCAGTGCGAGGCAGCACCGATCCGGTGAGAGCACACTCTCAAGGGCTGAGGATCAGTCTGAGTCTGGTGAGGCGTCAGATATGAGCCGGTCTCAGGGCTTTGATGAGAGTAGCATCGTCGCCGATGGACCGGAGGAAGACCCTCAGAGCACAGGTGATGATGGGAGTGGGAGTGTGTGTGTGTGTGTGTGTGTCAGTGTCTGACTGATCTTGTGTGTGTGTGTGTGTGTGTGTGTGTGTGTGTCAGTGTCTGACTGATCTTGTGTGTGTGTGTGTGTGTGTGTGTTCAGCTGTAGGAACAGCACTGTTCTTCTCTCCGGTCAGATCGTCCGTCCAGCCGTCACTGATGACTACAGATGATGCTCTGACCGACGCCCCTCGTGGTAAATGACCTCATGAATCCTCAGAGACTCCCGCATCACATTATTCAGGGAAATTAATCCGTTCATATTTGCTATTCTTGATGCTCAGACTTACGGGCAGAAGACCCTGACGACAGCCCAAATAAAGAACACTTTCACACCAAAAATATTATACTCGTCAAAATTAATGTCCATATTATGTATGACAGATCCACAGGTAGTTAGGGCTTTATGATTTCCTCGACGCAGAACAGTTATGAATCAAAGTTATTGATGACACTTAAATCAAATCGTGATATGAATTAGTGTTTGTAGATATTAAGCTGCAAAACGTTTTCTTCATTTTAAATGAATCCTGTATGTCTCTGTTAATGAGTGCATAAATTCATAATTTGTTACATTGTCTTATAGTCTTAGGTTTTGTTTAAATTTAAGATGAGTTTTTTGATTAATAAAATTTAATTTAAAACAGGTGATGAGAAAGAAAAAATGAAATCCAGAAATAGAATTTGGTTACAAAAAAACCCCAACAACCTTAGGGCACTAGTTAGTGTAGCTGATGTATGTTTTCTGTTGTAGACGATGCATCAGGTGTGTTTCTTCCTCTGCCCTCTGACCTCACCACCAATGAGAGCGCAGACTGCTCCGCCGCGCTCTGTGTCCCTCTGGAAGCAGAAGTGTGTGAGTCCCCAGATCAGTCCCTGCAGCGTCTGAGAGCCGACGAGCCGGGGATCTCCACGGACCTGCTGTCTCTTACCCACGAGTCTCTCTGGGCTCCTCTGACTGCTGATGAGAGCCTCGCTCCGCAGGAAGGGCCCGAGCTCTTACGGCGAGCACAGGTTCAGTCTCACCTGATCAACTCTCATCCTGTGTCCGGGCCGGTCTCTCACTGTGGATGTGTCTCTGGTCAGGGGCCGGGTGACCTGAAGGGCATTCTGGAGGAGTCCATCATCTCCTTCATCAGTCTGCCAGAGTCGACACTACAGGACCCCGAGGCCAGCCGCTCGCAGACGCCTGACACAGGAAGTGCTGCACAGGAAGTGGAGGCTGAGGTGTGTGTGCGTGTGTGTGTGCGTGTGTGCGTGCGCTGCTTGTGTGTCACTCAGAGCTAATGAGTGCTGTCTCCCTTAGGACCAATCAGAGAGCTTTACGGTGGAGGACGACAGCCAATCAGAGCAGCCGGAGGCGCCGGTCACCGGAGGAACAGGTGTGTGCAGCTGCTGCTGGACTCATCGAGTGTGTGAGAGTAGTGTGAGCGTCACATGAAACTGTGTGTGTGTGTGTGTGTGTTTCAGTGATGCTGCTGGAGTTTCAGAGCTCCTCTGCTCGTCAGTGTCAGCTCCGGCGGGATCGTCTCGCACAGAGGTCAGCGCTCAGAGCCGCTCAGATCAGAGCCAGACGCCCTGAACCTGGACGAACCACACCGGTCCAGAGAGCGTCCAGAGCCTCGGGACACACCGAGCCCAAACCACACACAGGTGACGAGCCGACGGGAGGCAGACAGTATCTTAAAGATTACCTGTCAAACACAAGGACATCCTGATGCTTTTAGACTGTATTCTGACTCAAAACTAAGCCAGCTAGTAGCAACCTGAAACAGTAATATTATTGTAGATGGTGCATGTGTCACGCATATAAATACACTCGTGTCTCTCACACACACACACACACACAGGGGCCGGGGTGCGGATCTGCTCTGAGGAGCACAGACGCTGTGAGGAGGCAGAGATGTACCGCCGCACACACAGGTGAGCGGTCCGTCGGCTGATGAATGATGGGATATCTCGTGAAGCTCTGTATTGATAAAAGTGCTTTAGAAATAAGTGATTGATTGAAACACATGAACTTCATTTCAGACTGTACAATCAGTTAGAGGAAGTTAAACAGAAGAAGGAGCTGCAGAGCCGTCAGGAATCATACGCTAAAAACCGTGAGAAGGCCAGAGACTTCCAGAGGGTGAGACACACACACACACACACACACACACACACACACTGATCCTTGCCCAGAAGATTCCTCAGGTGATCCACATGGTTTCTGTCAGACCCAGATCATCACTGCAGCTCACATTTAGGTTTCACACACACTCCAGGATCATTATTTGTTTGCTGGATTATAACTGAACACAATCCTTGATATATACACCGTGAGACGTCTTACGTGCCTCTTCATCTTCTGCAGAAGACGCTGGAGAAACTGAGGTCCAAGCTGAACCGCTGATGTGTTTGGAGCCTCGTTTCTGCTGTTTGTTATCAGTTTCAATCAGATTAATGTGACAAGCACCTTTTATTTCTGTGTATGTTGAGTATTTTAATTAAAATGTTATTTTAAATTTAATAGCGTCATCCGTGTGATTGTGAATATAACATCAGGTACTTAAGAACTACTATAACCGCTTCCACTTCCTTTACAGCAGATTAGGGAGTGTTTCTGTAGGATCTCTGCTCTTTCATCCAGTAGAGCAGGTCAGGTGATGTTGGACAAGAACGTCCTCAATCTTTCATTTCAAAGGTGTTGGATGTGATTTAATTTTTCACTCTTATGCATTTAGCAGACTCTCCTGTCCAAAGCGACTTACCTTACATTTAAGTTATCAGCTCTTGCTTTCCCTGGGAATAGTGTTGCAATTAGTAAGATTTTTTTTATTTTTACTTTTAGACATGTGGGTGTTTACTGTTAAAAGTCCAAAATGAAGGAGTACAGACAAGCTAAATAGTCATTTTTAACAGTAGAGAAAATTGACAAAATCTGAAATGTTGCACACAATGCGGGCACACACACACATTTTCTCAGGCTGCATGTAAAATCATGTTAATATAAACATTAAAATGAATAGCCTACATATGCCTATATTTCAGTTTATTTTTGCATCTGAGTGTTGATCGAGTTTTGTTCAGGACGAATAAAATGAGTAGGATGTGACTAGCATTAGAGCAAATAGCAAGGATCTAAATTGTAAAGGAACACTAATTTGCAAGTCAAAACTAGAAACTCATATAATTTGTGCAAAAAAAGGGTTATTAGCAAAATGCTAACTCCCATTACTGAACACAAGCATAAATACACTCAAACATGGGCAAAGTACAAATGAGACGATTGATAAACCATCAGGAAAAGCTTCAGAGAATGAAGCTATGGAAAGAAAGACCGTTATCTGCCTGTAAACCATCAGCTCTGTTTAGAACAGGTCTTTAATCCTAAACCTCTGCTTCGTTTAGTTCAGTGTGTGATACTTGCGTTGCCTTGTGGGTGAGGGTTCAGATGCAGTCTCGGATGAAAGTCTTGATGGTTTGAAGAGCGATGAATTCCTGACTCTGAAGACGTGAGATTCTTCCAAAGTAGAAGATGAAGAGAGCTGAGATCTGAGGATCTTTGGTTGAATGGAGAGTCAAGGCCTTCATCATGTCTGCTTGTTTTTAACCACATCTTTAAAAAAAGAACATCTCCTCTCAAACCCCTTCATTACAGTCATTCTTCACCTCAAAAGATGGCGAATACAACAGCAGGCTTTTTGAAAACGCACATCATTGCTACGGTTCATGGACGCTCCAGAGTGGTGGAAAACCAGGAAACCCTGCTCAGACGTTAAACCTGTTCAGTCCAGTGAAGACCAGCTCCAAACTCACCATCTTCAGTGTGCCAAAAGCACATTTTAAGCTCCTTTTAAAGCTAATTTCATCCAATTGGTCTGCTCCCTACAACATCCGGTGTCCCCGTATTACTCTCTAATAATAATAATAACACATCTGATTGTAATCCTTCAGACATGAGGCTTCTTTGAGATGCTCTCCAGCGCTGTGCTGCTGATAAACACCATATCATTTCAGGTATGAGTAAAATACGGAGAACAACACACTCAAACGTGCTTGCTATTTGATTTCATACGAAATGAGTATTTATTGTCCATTTGTACTTTAATACAAACATGTATTTTATTTTTTATAGAAATATTACAACAGTTACATATCACAAAGATTTCAACTTTAACTTCTTTCCATGGAATTTAAAGAAGAAGAAGGTAATAATAGATATAAACTCACAATTACGTGATATAAACGTAAAACTCTGAGATGTTATACTTGCAATTATTAGAAGAAATATTTGAATGGTGATATATTTGAATCACAGCATATGAAATCTGAATTAAAATAAGCATAGACTGTTTTGGTTGTAAGTCAAAGTCCTGTAGATGTGTGTGTTTTTCTAGATACACCCTGGATTTACAGACAATGAAAACCAGTGCTGGTTGTAAAAACAATATTGCACAAGATCCTTTTAACAGATCGTCTGTCTTGAACCGAAGATCAATGTGGTCTGATGAATGAATGTGTGATTGATCTGAGACAGGATTAACCTCATTCCTCTCATTCCAGCCCCAGTCTCACACACACACACACACTTCCCTCTAACTCTAGCTTTCTAATTTATTGTGTCATTTAAAAAAAAACCTTGTCAAGCTAAATGAAACTCATTATAGCACATCTCTGCTCTTCAGCTGACTTTGATTGCTTCTATCGTCCTGTGTGTGGCTTTGCTTCTGCTAAACGACAGAATATCATCTTAAAAGAATGTATTATTGATTGTGATATAAATGTTGCCGTTATGCCATCTCCCCTGAAGCTCTACTTCGCTGTTGTCGACACTGTTTTGTGAGATGCACGTTTTAATGACATGCTGAACGCGTTCAATGAGGATAATGAAAAGCGCACTCGCGTGAGCCGCACTTCCTGTTTGATCTCGGCCAGGAAACTCCGGACCAATCAGCGCGGCGAGCGGGCGAGCGGGCGAGCTGTGATTGGCTGGCTTCAATGGCGTTCCTGCGGTGATCCTGTCGGTCTCCCGAAGCGCCGCTCCCGTTCAGCTCCCGTTCCGCTCCGCATTCAGGTAACGTCTCGTGCATTCACTGTTTTGGAGAGCGAGCGAGGATTATCTGAAGCGTGCACGAATCCGCCCGCTTCCTGTCGGGAGTGTTTAGTTTAAACGCGTGTGAATCGTGCTCGTGTTTTCTTGCATCACCCGCCTGAGGCTGACGCAACAACTCCCCGTTTGTTCGGATGAACGAACGCTTTACTCGTTAGACCGCTCTCAGACTCGGGTGTGAACGAGCACCGGTCGGCTCTCTCGCTGACGTTTACTGCCGTGTGTGTGTGTGCGCGCGTGCCCGTGTGCGTGTCGCGTTCTTTCTCACGACTGCCTGTTTCCTGTCGCTCAGTGATCACCATGACGACCGCGGCGCAGACGCAGGAGCTCTTCCGGCGCGCGGACGCCGTGTGCTTCGACGTCGACAGCACCGTGATCCGAGAGGAGGGCATCGACGAGCTCGCCAAGTTCTGCGGCGTCGGTGACGCGGTCACGGAGATGTCAGTCCACTGCGTTAAACACGTGTGTGTGTGTGTGTGTGTGTGTGTGTGTGTGTGTGTGTGTGAACTAACTAGTGTGCACTGGTGGGGAAAGTCACTGCGCGTTACAGTGTAGCGTTACTTTACGCGTTACGTTACTTTTTAAATTCACCAAAAAATGAAAACTCTGCCATTAGTTTCTCCATAAAGATCTCCGTTCATCTTCAGAAAACAAGATCTTTTTGATTAAATGTGACAGTAGACCTGAACGTAATCCGAGGGCTTTCTGATTGTGTTCTTGGGTGTTCTCCAGAACGTCAGAAGATGCTAAGAATTGGGTTTATTTTCGTACGTTTATGTTTGAATCGCTGACGTCACGTGAAGTGTTTGATCGACTTCCTGGCTGTGTTTCTGAGCCTTGATCGTGTGAAGATCCAGAGTCTGGTATCAGTGATCAGAAGATGAACGGACATCTCACGGGTCTGGTGACTTTAGTATAGAAAAGTTATTCTTTTACAAATTTAAAAAAGCACTTTTACGGTAAAAGTGAAATGACTGTAGAGTAGAGGACAGTGAAGCTCATCTACTCAGCAATAAGGAGAAATCAAACACGAGTGAATGAGATCATCAAAGGTCTGCAGGAAACACTGCTTGATTATATTTGTCTTATTTGACACATTTGATTAATAAATGCATGTTGATTGATGTTTAGTGTGAGTCTGTCTCTTATTTGTAAATGTGACACTGCAGGACCCGGCGGGCCATGGGCGGCTCCGTCTCGTTCCTGACCGCTCTGAGCGAGCGTCTGTCCATCATCAAGTGCTCAAGGGAGCAAGTCAACAAACTGATCACCGACCATCCTCCTCAGCTGACGCCTGGCATCAAGTACGTCGTCAACTTCCTCTTTTCTGAATGGTGTCTTCATTATTTTACACAGGTTCTAAGGTGCCTTTGATTCTTTTAAAAGTGATTACATTACATTTTTCTGTGGCTACTTTCATGAAATTTACATCAAATACCAGAATAATTCTTAATGCATCACAAAACACGGCTCTTTTTAAATAAAGAGAGCGGCTGCTGCTGGTTTTCTTGGCAGACTTCCATCTCTCTTCATCTCTCAAAGCTCTGTTATAACACAATGAATACATGCACGATGAACCCTAATGAATGAGAACACACAGCGCTGGAAACACGCCTCACAGACCTAACAGACAATCAAATAGAAATAGTTTTTATTGTGTGTTAGTTCTGGCTGCTTATGTGCATTAGAACACTTTTTGTATCTATATTTATGTTTTGATATTTCTATTTTGCGGGAGCACCGTGAATCATATTCTCACAAACACACACACACACACACACGGGTCTCTGTGTATCGTTCTGCTCGTGTCACTGTGTGTGTGTGTGTGTGTGTGTGTGTGCTATATAGTATGTAATGTGCATGGTGTGTTATTATAACATTTACATTAAATACACTACATGCTATAAACTATAACCTTTACTCACTACTACATACTACTACACTATTACACACAACACTATATATACACTATGCATACTACAGGACTTTTACACACCATACTATATATTTTAAACTATATAATGTATACATTTTACACTATATACAGTTCACACTATATACAGCTAAGACTATTAACACTGTGCACTCTGTACTACATTCACTACACACTACCTAGTGCACTCTGTAGTATCGTGTGTCTCTGGTGTGTGTGCTCAGGGAGCTGGTGGAGAAGCTTCATCAGCGTAGCGTCAAGGTCTTCCTCATCTCGGGCGGCTTCCGCTGCATCGTTGAACACGTGGCGTCGCAGCTCCACATTCCTCTCCATCATGTCTACGCCAACCGCCTCAAGTTCTTCTTCAACGGTAAGGACCGCTCCCGCTCCGAGCCGCCGGTGCTAGCTGGAGACTCACGTGTGTGTGTGTGTGTGTGTGTCAGGAGAGTACGCCGGCTTCGACGAGACCCAGCCCACGGCTCAGTCCGGCGGGAAGGGCAGAGTCATCAGTGAGCTGAAGGAGCAGTACGGCTTCCAGAACATCGTGATGATTGGAGACGGAGCCACGGACCTGGAGGCCTGTCCTCCCGCGGTGAGTCTAACAGTAGTGTGTGTGTGTGTGTGTGTGTGTGTGTGTGTGTGTGTGTGTGTCTGTCTGTGTGTGTGTGTGTGTCTGTGTGTGTGTGAGTGTGTGTATATATATATATATATATATATATATATATATATATATATATATATATATATATGCCAATGATCTGTCACTGAGACACTTAAAGTAACTACAGAATATTTAAATTTACTTCATAACAAATTTATGAAGTAAATGTAAATATTCTTTTAGTTAAAAATTAAGAAAAAAGAATTTGCCTGAAGTCTATAAAAAGTTTTTTTTTTTAAAATTGTTAGACTGCGGATCAATATAATTTTTGATAATACCTTAAAAATGAGAGAAACTTTTGACTGCAAGTTTTAGTCTGTTTTTTTTCTGCAAAGATAATTCATGAAGAAATACTTCACAAGATGTGTAATGAAAATTATTAAAAGAAGCTGAATGATGTTTGATAGCTTCAGTCGCAAACATAAAAAGTTTCTAAGAAATATTTAGACATCACACACTATGTATTTTCTTCCTGCCGACTGCAAGCGCTCCTGATCCGTTCCCGTCGGGAGATCATTTCAGAGAGTTATAGTTTTATGTTGTTTAAAAGAAGTCTGGCCCGGTCTGTCATCAGAGCCCTTTCTAATGAAGAGAGGAAGTACAGCAGTGTTTGAGTGAGCCGTCTCTCTTTCAGAGCGCGTTCATCGGCTTCGGGGGGAACGTGGTGCGGCAGCAGGTCAAGGACAAGTCCTCGTGGTACGTCACCAGCTTCGGAGAGCTGCTCAAGGAGCTGGAGAAGATCTAGACGACCGCCAACGTGCTCCGCTTCGTGCCTTTCCTAGGTTCTCCTAACGCACAGTGTTTTTAGAGTTTCTATAGAAGACGGATCTGTTTCCTGTGATGTACGCCTAGTGTTTTAACTGTAATCAATCTCGACTCACACTAACGAGAGAACGCTCTCACTCCTCGCTAATCACCATTATTAAGCTAACAACTGTCCGCGGCAGTATGCATACTTGAAGAAGAGCGTTTTAATACCGGTTAATAAAAAAGTAACAGCTGTCGCGAGTCTTTTCTCCGTGTAAACATGACACAGCGGTGGAACGATCATCTCTGATTTATTACAGTATTGGATTGATTTGAGACATCTCGTGCCGTTGAATCCCGCGGGATCAGTAGACTGAGCATGCTGCGATCACGCAAAAGCGGTTCTGTCGGTGAACAGCTTCATCCAGAAGCTGCAGACGCTTCACAACACAAGAAAGGCATTTAAAAAGCACGTCTATGTGGACACAAACAGAATAAAAATACAGCAACTAAAAAAACAGTTTCTAAACAAAAACAAAAAGTTAATTTTGCCCGCGGTCTCGTCCAGCTCCAGTTTCACAAAAACATGACATCCTCTTTATGTTGGGTTTATATTTACAGCTTATAAATATGCAATAAATACATGAAGAGATTGCGGCACTCGAGCGCGGTTACAGTGCTTTCATACAGTCAATGTTTTCTGATGATATTCAGCTCGGACACATCTCCATTAACTAAGGCATTCATATGCTGTTTGTTTCGAAATATTAAAGATGTATCGCGCACCAAACTAAAAGGGTTTGTACTCTACACTTGTGATAATTCAATGCATCTGATTATTTATTTAACAGACCCAAACCAAACCTAGCAGAACACAACCAGCAGATCTCAGATATGCCTCAAAACTCACAGCAACTTCGGATGATCAGAATGAGTGTGTTGTGTGTGACGTTGATCACGGCAGTGACGGTGTCTGAAGATGCGGTCTGGTCTGGAGCTCAAGGGGACGAGACGTGACGACTGCGATGGAGGCGTTACTGGAGCGGAGACGCTTTGAGCGGGATCATTATCCTGGACTCCATGTGCTGGATGAGCGGCACTGAAAACAACAAAACATAACACCGTCAGCAGACAGCAGACACGAGGAAGATCAAAACCGACTCAAAGTAAGGTTAAACTGCTCTGGTCTACACCGATGTGACTGACTTCAACTCCGAGCTTTAACTTGAGAGTATTCTCATCAAAATTGGAAGGAACTTTAAACAGCTCTTTATTATGTAGCCCTTTTCCAGGTATCTCTCAAAAACAGGCTACTGCCTCGTTATTTCTTCAGCAATTAAGCAGGTATAAAGTGTGCCATCTGTTGCTGTGAACTACATCGTGAGCTCAAAGGATCTCTCCATTCAGGAGAAACAGACAAGTGTTAAATAAAACAGATATCAGGAACAGAGTTTCCAAAACAGTTTGGTACATTCTGAGAGAAAGTGACCACACTGGTGATGAGCAACGAATCTGAAGAAAAACCCTTTCACAACATCCAGCCAAGAGAAGAAGAACACTCTCCTGGAACTAGATGTGTCTACAATCAAGAGAAGACTTCACCAAAACAGAGCGCCTACACCTCAACAGAATGATGGTAAGAGAGAAGTATGAATGCTTGGAACAGCTCATGATCAAAGCAAACAGCATCATCAGAGAAAGATCACGATGTCTTCCAGCGTCTCCGGGTTATAAATGGATGATCTCTTTAAATGCAACGGGTTTTGAGAGATATCAACAAAAAATGTTTTTTTCAATTTAGCAAAGGCGGCATATAATTCAAATGGGTATATCTCTAAAACCATTCATGCTTTGATTTTGATGGTCTCCTCTCATATTGATACCAATATTCTGAAACTGGGGTGAGTGTGACTCATTTAGTTGAATCGGGTCCCCTGAGAACGAGGGACTGCTGACACACGTCCTTGTGGAGAACCTCCTCCTGTTCCTCTGCTCTCCTTTCTGTAGTTTTAAATAATGCTGAATGATTGTGTACCGGTGTAATAGACGACTTCATCCCAGCCCTCGTGCTGCCAGGCGGCGTTCCTCGTGTCCTCTCTGGACTGAAGGTCCTTATACGCTGAAGCACACGAGAAAACAAACATCAGAGCGTAATCATCGTAAGTGTAAGGTATGCTCTGCGCCGTGCTGAGCCAAACATGATAAAACACACACGAGAGATGAGCTGATGCTCTGGAGGACGTCACGTTTGCCTCGTCTGTTTCCCGTGTGTTAATGTGAAGCTGCTCAAGTGTTTCTGGGAGTGTGTTCGTTCTCACCCCAGAGATGATGCACCATGTAGAGGTCTCCGATCTGAGAGAAGAACCCACCCACGGCCTCGCGGTTGTGCTGCCGGTAGCTGATGGCTCTCGCCCTGAGGAAGAGTACATCATCATCATCATCATCATCATCAATCACACAGCTCTTTATCAGCTTTATTTAAAGCCTACTTCAACCTATGATCAAGAAAAGAAGATTTAGGCACTTTAAAGTGCTTTCTGAAGTAAACGCTGTGCACTGTTGATGAACAAAGAAGTCAAGTGATGCCATAAAATACTACTCATGTAGAAGATTTACCAAGAGACAAAACTACATGTCCCATAATTCTCAGCAGCAGCACCACGACAAAACACCATCACATCATAACCACTCCTAAACTCCCAGAGGATCTAAAGATCATAACACTTCTGTATTTGAGAGAAGCTCTGGCACAACACTTGTGCCTTTTAAATGAAAATAAAAGTGTTTGTTGCACTCAATAATGAGCTTAAAAACGTTAAACACGTGCATGTGTGTAAAACAGCGTGCTTTGAGCTGCAGACATGCCTTTAATTCAAAGGTCCACGTTTAATCAGCCTTACCAATAGTTGCCCCATTCAATCATGGTCCCGGGCTGGAAGAAACAAGACAAGCAACAACTGTCATGCACTTCAGAAAGCTGTAGGACCAGTGAGGTGTTCACTGTGATTCTGATCCGTGACTCACTCTCAGCTGATAGGAGCGCAGCTCGTAGATGTTGGGTCCGTCTCGGGGAACCGGCTCGTTCCAGAAGCTGAACTCCAGCAGCAGCTGGTTCCTGCGGGACAGCAGCATCTTCCCTCTCTCGTTCCTGTACTCCAGGAAGTCCTGCTCAACACAGACACGTGATCTGAGAGCACTAGAGAGT